>NC_087203.1:69607796-69612796 GCF_015104395.2 Macrobrachium nipponense | reverse complement strand
TTCGTTTCCTTTCCCGTCGGCCATTTGAAAGCAGAGGTCGTAGTTAGGTTGACTGAAGAAAAGCAAATTATCGGAAACATTTTGTTAATAATGAAGAAGAATTGATGGAAATTGCATGGTGGTTGTTATTTTGGATATTATAAAGTTAATGTATATTGCGATTCTTTTGTAATTAGTATTCGCTGTTTCATAAATAAACTACAGCGTTTGGATCCAGCAATCTTCCGCCAAGGCTGAGCAGTGCGGCAAAAAAAAAAAAAAAAAAGAAAAAGTCCCTGTCGCAAAAGTTCAATTCATGTCTCCCTAAATCTAGTCAGTTGTCAATCATCTTTCGTCTGATTTACAAAAGAATCCGCTCCTAACATTTTGCTTAGTATTGCTAACAAGCAGATAGTCAAAGAGACAAAAAATGCATTGTTGGAGGTCAGAAGAGTAGCGTGAACGGAAATTGCTCTCTAGTGTAATTCTCTAGTGGTAAATGAGTCTTGCGTTAGAATTCTCATTTTACCGTGACCCACTTTAAGGCGATTCTTTCACAGAGAAACCGTCGTTGTGTTGGTTCATCTATAACGAGACTAGTGACGAATTGGTTCAGTTATGATTAAACCAGGATGAGGAGATTCTTTTATTATTAGGTCATCATTGGGATGATCCTTTTACGTTTATGAGGTCATTGTTGAGCTCACTCTTTGATAATGAGACCATCGTCGTTAGTTCTCTGAAAATGAGACTAGAGTTTGGTTAATTATTTTGCAATGAGAGCACCGTTGAAATAATTATTTTTTATAAATTAGATCAGCGTTGAGATGATTCCTTTTTAGTGAGACCAGTGTTGAGATGATTCTATTAAGAGGTGATTCCACAATGAAAAGTTATATCAGCGTTGAAACGATTTTTTAAAATAATACCAGCGTTGAGGCGATTTTTTTATAGTGATACCAGCGTTGAGGCGATTTTTTTATAATGATACCAGCGTTGAAGCGATTTTTAAATAATGATACCAGCGCTGAGGCTATTTTTTAAATGATACCAGCGTTGAAGCTTTTTTTTTATAGTGATACCAGCGTTGAAGCTTTTTTTTTATAGTGATACCAGCGTTGAAGCTTTTTTTTTTTATGTGATACCACGGTTAAACTTTTTTTTTTTATAGTGATACCGCGTGAAGGTTTTTTATAGTGATACCGTTGAGCTTTTTTTTTATAGTGATACCAGCGTTGAAGCTTTTTTTTTTATAGTGATACCAGCGTTGAAGCGGTAAAGGCATTTGGGGATAAAAAAATATACCAGCTTGAGGGATTTAATAATAATACAGCGTTGAGGGGATTTAAAAAAATAATGATAACAGCGTTGATTTAAAAAAAATAATGATACCAGCGTTGAGGCGATTCTTTTTGTAACGAGACTAGCGCTCAGGTGATTATCTATAACAAGACCATAAGGTCATCCCCATACAAAAAGACGAAGGGGAGAAACCTTATCCTCATTGAAAAAAAGAAGTGTGTAATGAATCATGTCATGAATAAGTTCATTTACTTTACGCCCAAACATCATCCTGCAGTCAGTTTTCGTCTGCACCCAGTCACGGCAGGGCTCAGACGAGGCAATTTCTGGAGAAACTCCCCAGAGGTACTGACAGTTATGTAAATTAGCCCCCCAAAATCAGGATCTCCTAAATTCGTCTAAGAAATGAAGTACGGCATATCAAGTTGTCTGTTGCAGACACCGGCGCTTGGTGGGGCTATAAGTCTTCCTTTTTACTCGAAATGAGGAAAATTTTAGAAGGAAAATGCTCTCTCTCTCTCTCTCTCTCTCTCTCTCTCTCTCTCTCTCTCTCTCTCTCTCACTCTGATTCTTTTATTTTGTCAACTTGTTCCTTACTCTCGCTTTCTTCTCATCGTTTTATTCTCTGTCAACCTGATCGTTATACTCTCTCTCTCTCTCTCTCTCTCTCTCATTTTAATTCTTCTCTCAACCCGATCCTTTCATTCTGTCAACGTAATTCTTCCTCTCTCTTTTTTTAATCTTTTATTATCTGTCAACCTGATCCTTGCACTCTCTCTCTCTCTCTCTCTCTCTCTCTCTCTCTCTCTCTCTCTCTCTCAACCTGGTTTTTCGGGTTATTTCTACTTTTTGTCGGTGTCCAATTGTGAGTGAACAGCCATAATGGGTAACTTTTCCCCGCAACTGTCAGGCTGTGAAATTCTGTCTGCAGTCGCCTCCCGGGTTCACTCTGTTTTAATTCCTTTTTATTTTATTTTATTTTTTAAAAGAAGGAATCTGGCATCGCATCAAAGTTCTTGCAGAGTTTTTCGTCTCTTTAGAAATTTCTTGAAATTCTTTTTATTTGCGTCGATTTTCAGGTCAGTCTTTTGTTTCGTTGTGCAGTTTTTTAAAGGTTTTGGGCTCTTAACGATAGCAACCACCGGATAGCTGGAGGAAGCTCTCCTTTTTATTTGAAAACATCAAATTGTACTTACTTTTTCTTGGTCTGATTTTGATGATTATTTGTTCAAGTGTGTTTATTCTGCTTAAAAAAATTATTTTATTGAGTTCTTGAAGTTTTCATTTGTATTTTCTCGTGAAACGTATTGTTTCGAGCGTTGTATTCAGTGACTTTCTTGCTGACTGTATTTTTATTTCTCGCTAAATTCGTTGTAATTTTGATCACTGACCTGCAATTTCTTCATCGATTTTTTTTCACCTTTCTATTTTTTCTTGCAATGATTATTTGTTGAACTTTCCGTCTCAAAAATGTTCTCGCCACTACACGCTTTTACAGCAGGATTTTCTGATTGCTGAATTAATTTTTGGAAGCGTAGCTTGAGTTGAGCAGACTCCGGCACGCAATTGGTTACAACAGGATGCAGTTATCCGAGGCGAAAGGGCATTTGAATACCAACCCCGTTTGACCCCTTTGCAAAGCCTTTTAACCAGGGATCCTCCGCCGGGGATTAAAACTTGCTTTTACAATCAAAGGCGGATTGCTGTAACGTGGTTTTTATTTCCGTTGCTATTGTTGTTGCGTGTGTACTTTGTTTTTGTTTTTTGTTTTTTTGCCTGCTGTTACATATCGGTTGATTTCGCATCGTTTATTTCGCTACCATTTCTTCATCATCTTTCTGCGTTTATTGTGATTATCATTGATCTTGTCTGTTCTTTCTAATAGTAGTATGCACAATGTTCCTATTATCAAGAGTAACATAATTGTACAGGTGGCATTCATTTTTTGGCCTATCCATAACTGTGAAGAATGTTTCCCCCGTTCTTTTTGAAAGGTTTGGAAAAAGAGCCGTCCGTCATTCAGCAACTTTATATTCGATTTTTAATTGGTCTCCAACTTTCACTTCGTCGGAAAGTGCTGTGGAATTGCATTTCTTTGTCGATATTGTTTTGGACGGTGATCTCGAGAGCCATTAAGAATGCCACCACCAACTGACGTAGGAAGTCGAAGTTTGAAAATTGTGGAACCAAAAGTCGACCAGTTTGCCTACACCTTTATCTTGTGTAGACTCTCATCTTTATGACGTGTTTCCGATAGGTCAAACTTGACGACTGCTGAGAATTTATCATTCGTTCGTTTATATTTTAGATAGTCTACAATATAATGTATGTATTTTCACGTCTCATGATTCCTTGCTGGAAAATCTATTAATGAGCCCTGATAGACCATTACTTCATTGTCAGGGCAGTATGTGTCTGTACTTGTGTCAGTGTATGCACTATATCTGCCAGAGAGAGAGAGAGAGAGAGAGAGAGAGAGAGAGAGAGAGAGAGAGAGAGAGGTTGACCAAAATAGTGCTTGAATCCAGATGTATTCCCATCAAGTTTAATGCTTTTTTCTACTATGGTCGTTACTCCAATGGCCTCACTTAGCTAAGTCCCATATGTCCCCGGGGCCAGGGTAGCTGCCCTACTTTTTGCTCGGTTGGGAAAACAGGTTTTCCCCTGATTCAGAGGGACCGAAAATTTGGGCACTTTTTATGCCCTAGGAATCTGAAAGAATGCTTTCCACCTTCCTGCTACTTGAACTTGTAAGTAATATTTAAGACCACTTGTAATCGATGTTGATTCTTCAGTGTTGTCCACTGACAATTCCGTAGGGTAGCAGTGCCATCAGTGCATCTTACTTGGTACACTGTAGGCAATACTGAATGTTCTTTACAGCGTGCCTTAGGCTCTAGCTGGAACCTCTTTCATATGTTTACATGTATCTCAAATTCTTAATCTCTTCTGTGTTACTTTTCACCCTCTCCTAACCATTTTTTTTTCATAGTGCAACTGCGAGGTTTTCCTCATGTTGCACCTTTAAATTTTTAAAATCTCAATTTCCCTTTCGGCGCTGAATGACCTCACAGGTCCCAACGATTGTCTTTTTGTCTAAATCTTTTATTCCATTCCATTCCACAGGAGACAAAGTATGTATTTTGACTTTCACTTTACTGTCCAATAAGTACAACCTGACTATAAGAGCATTATTGTCCTATGAATGTAATCGCTCTGTGATAGCATTAAGGTTATAATTTCATAATCTTCTCATAAGAACTTTATTAAATTCTACCCTTACTTAATGCTTCTAATTAATGTCATTCTGAGCACTTATTATTTCCTATTATTTCTATTTCTTTTTCCTTTTTTCCCCTTCATTTCATGTTAATGATGTTGATTAAGTGGGATCTCTGTCATTTGTTCTCATCGTTCTCTTCTCTCAGTTGAGGCAGTTTTTATCTTACTTGCTTTCACATGGCTCCCTTCCTTCTTCCCCCTTTGCTTGGAGGGGGATTGTAATTTATGAAGAAAATTATTTCATGTTTAACCCTACCCAATTGAAAAAAGGATCAGCTCAATGAAGTCTCCTGGGATACAAACACCTTTATATATATATATATATATATATATATATATATATATATATATATATATATATATATTTGTGTGTGTGTGTGTGTGTGTATGTGTGTGTGTGTATATTTTTTGTATGTACACACACACACACACACACA
>NC_087203.1:69550296-69605296 GCF_015104395.2 Macrobrachium nipponense | reverse complement strand
GGTGCATGATTTATACGGCTTGTGTGGGGACCCTTTTGGAAATTTGTTTCTTCTTCCCCTTCAATCTCTATAGGACATAAAATATGACGTTTCTGTGGCAGATTAGTTTTTCTGCTCTTTTAAGATCTCCCGGGAGGTTTAGGGTATTTTTGTTCATTGCCTGCTTTGCATGCATTATGAAATCTTTATGTCGGGTTATTTCACTGAAGGGTTTTCTTCCTATTACTCGCATAGTTCTTATAGTAATATTAATGATTCTGTGAAGTCTTCTCAAAATATGGGAAGGTAAATTGTCAGTAGAAGAGTCTAGGTTTGCGACCTCTTTTCTTTCTTAATCTACAATACTTAGTTAGAATAGTTACCTGAATTTGCTTCTCAACAATATGGAGTTGGGCCCTACAAGTATACGGGCTCAAAGAACAACCTAAATGTCTGCCTTGAACTTTGATTCAAATGCTACTCACTATCTAATATTTTTTTCACTATTTTGTCATCGAACGATTTCAGATCCTATGGCCGTGATGTCTCAATCAGTAATGCTGTTTAATCAATATTACCTAAGACTTCATTTGGCCATCATAAATAATTTGCAGTTTCCGAGGAAAGTTCCCTCACGCGTAGTCTTTAGAAATTAGCCTACGGTAAATACGAACCAATTTTCACTTACTGCCCGTTAAGCCACTGAATGTGTATTGACCATTTTCCCAATATTTACGAGAACTATATGAGGCCGTATCGAATTATTTTCCCTCCCCCCTTCTTCTTCTTCTCCTCCTCCTTCTTCTTCTTCTTCTTCTTCTATTCATTACGTTGAAGAATTTTCCAGAATTTTGTTCGAGCTTGAGGTCTTTCTAGTATAGAATATATATATATATATATATATATATATATATATATATATATATATATATATATATATATATATATATATGTATTTAATGTTAGTTTACTTCCAATCAAAGGTTACAATCATTGAGAATATCTCCATTGATCGTTGAATATTCGTTAAGTGTTTGTACTATTCAGTTTAATATGCGAGATATTAATTATATATTATTAGTGGTTTTTATATTCTTAGTTATTTTTACGTAATTATAACGTACTAGGATCATAATTATTGATAAATAAGCTACCGAATTTTATTTTTGCCTTCATGTAAACATGAAATAAATAGATAAACAAATAGATAATTAACATTAAAAGAAACCTCTCGATATGCGTTTTTCTCGGAAACTTTATATTCACGTCTCGAATTAATACGTAAATAACTCCCATTTTGACGGAAACCGTAAAATTCATGAAAACACACGTACAAACTAATCTTTCGTGCAAGGGGAACTTTGAATTTCGAGCAGAATGTGCCATTTCAGGGAAACCTAGGCAAGTCAGTTGCCCCCCCCCCCCCCCGCCCCCCCCCCCCCCCCACCCGCCATGTGGATTGAGAACTAGAAAACTTCGTCGAAAGGCCAGATATTGCCTTTAGGTAGTCGAATGGAATAACATTGTCGGACGAAGCATATCGCCATCGACGCGTTGATCGACTCGAGTTCGCAATCCCATGAATACATATGATTCGTCTCCCGTGGGGCTTTGTGACGTCGAGTCGTTCCGGCGATATTGCGGGGCTGTGCCACAATCATATTTCGCCGAGAGGAGACGGGCGGAAAATAAAACTGTCATGGCCTCCGGGTATTTCCAGTACGTAATCTTGGTTCGAAATACATATACATGTCCGTATATGTACCAGAACGAGACTTGCTACTATTTTCATATCTTTCAGGGTGCCTGTCACACTCCTCTTCTTTTCATCTCTTCGGTCCAATTGTCCGACCCAGGCTGACTCGTGGCGGCCGGGGAGTGTTTGGGCGGGGGGGGCCCTGGGGAGCGGGGGACTTTCAAAATGGGACATTTTACTCTAAGGAGTACAATGCTTCTCTGTATGCTACCCGTATATCTATCTGCTTGTCTGTATACATGCGCGCGAGCTCTCTGTCTCTGTCTCTCTCTGTCCTTCTCTACACATACCTTCCTGATGTGAATCAGAAACTTATTTCTGTTCCACACGTGTTTATGTGTTAATTATCTCCATATATATATATATATATATATATATATTATATATATAATATATATACATATACTACATACATATATATATATATATCCTATATATATATATATATATATAATATAATATATACATACATACATACATATATATAATATTTACATATACATTATATATAATATTTTATATACATACTCGTATACATACATACATGCACAGAAGTGCTAATGTGTCAATTGGCGACACCCACATAGAGGCATATATTCATACATGCATACCATACATACTTTCATGGTGAAACAATGTCAGTTTTATAAAAAGAATATTTCTCAAGCATGAAATCGCTTTTATACAACTCTAAACGTACAGTGGTTTGATAAATAAGAACAGCAGATCCTGAGATCAGCTTTATAAATATTTTATATTCGATATAAGAATCCCCAAAGAAACACCGTAAAATCTCTTTTATTCCAAGTCATCAGAACTGCATCTTATTTCCCTCAATCCCTGGCTGCCGCGGAAGCAAGTGATATGAGATAAGTTTGAAATGAGGGATGGAAGACACAAAACAAAATGCAAAAAAAAAAAAAAGTAAAGCAAGTCAAAATTTCCTGGCTGTTTTGCCATGATTCGTCGTAAACTTTTTGAGATGTCATTTCTGTCTTGATGTCTAGTCTCTGACTGACTCCGACATCCGCTACTTATTTTTTTTTATTTCTTAAATCTATGTCCTTTTACATTTTTACTGGGAGGTTGAAAGCCTTCGTAAACCGATTATATAGACGCGTATATAACTGAGCGAAGGGGAATAAGTTTGCACTGATCAAACCTGCCTTTACTCTGATGTCCTCTCCTTTCAAGGATGCTTACGCTTGCCTAAAAACTATGGCTTAACCACTATTTTTTTTTTATTAATACATTCATTTACATATCTGCTCGTTTATTTCTTTGTCTTATTTGGTTTAACATGTTTGTTTCTGTTTATTTTTCGTATCAGTAATCACCCCATTCATAAAAGGAAACAAAGGACACGGCAAGAACTGCCTCGTTATTATTATCTTGTATTGAGAAGTCGGACGTGACAGACAGCTTTATTCCTTTAGTTAGCGGGGCTTGAAAGAAAGAAAGCGAAATGAAATCCATGGCCTGACTATGCTGTCACGACGACCCATGTCGACCCGTATCCATTTTCTCTAACATTTCCCGTCTCTCTTCCTTCATTGCTTCGGGTCTGCTGCTTTCCTCGGGTAGTCAGTCACTCTATTTATTGTCTTTTCGTTCTCTGGGGTCCTTTCGATGCATTAGGTTCGCAGCCCCGTCGGCCTCCGTATCAAACGCCGAAGAGGAATATTCGTTGCTGTCCTCCTTCAAACCCGAGTGAGGAAAGCTTTTCCTGGATTGCTCTATTTTAATCCTTCTGTTATTTTGTTTCCGAAATTTATGGATTACTATAATCCTCTGGTAATTTCGTTTTTGGGTTAATAGATTACTATAATGCTCCTTTAATTTAGTTTTTTAGTAGATAGGTCACTGTAATCCGCCTGTAATTTCGTTTGTTGTGTTAATCCAGTTAATTTAGCCTGAGGATTAAATGTCCTTAAGAAGAACGTTCAATTTTTGTTTTGTTTAAATCTGAAATATAAGCCTATTCCCATTATTCAAGAACTAAAGACAAATTCTCTCTGTCTGTGTGTATATATATATGTGTGTGTGTGTATACACACACACACACACACACACCACACACATATATATTTATATATATATATATATATAGATATGTGTATGTATACATATATGTATATATATATATAATCAATATACATGTATATATATATATTATATTAATATATAATATATATAATATATATATAATTATATTATATATATAATACAGCTATACCCATCCTTCGGACGTGTTATCGAACGCTCATTCACTACTGAATAACTATGGACGTACATACATCTTTCCTTAGCCAATAGTACTATCGTCACTGACCGGCTCAGTCAGGCCCCGCCGGCCGACGGCAGTCTCATACTTATGGCAACAGGAAAGATTTTCGTAGTGAGTTCCCCCTTAAACGCCCCTTGATAAAACATAGTCTATAGTTAAACTCTGATATTGATGTTATATGCTTTTTAGTCATTTATCTTAACCTATGGTACCAAATTTGAATACAGTAGGCCCACCTTTGATCCTTTGGGCCTTAAGTCACAAAGGGCGGCCGTAGTCCCTCCTGTTATCAAGGTCGTGGTAGGTAGCCAGGCTATGACCCTCTTCTCACCTGGTCGGTAAGTCGAAAGGGCATAGGCCTTCTGTCACCCTAATATTATGGGAAACTCTTGGTGCCCCATTCTCATAGGGGTTGCCCTCCTTATTACTGAGGATGCCTTATGATCCCCATATTGTGGGGAGCTTGTTTGTACCTAAAACCTTCTTTGGTGTGGGGGGGGGGGAGAGTCTTTAGTAAAAATTCGGTAGCCCTAGCTGTCAACTCTGAAAGTTGTAAAAAATAAGGGGGCATGAAAAAGAGGGGTTATGGCCCCCTTAGAAACGGCCCTCGAATTTCGGATTTTGACTAAAACCTTCCTGGGGGGAGGGGAGCCTATGGTGAAAATTTGGTAGTCCTAGTTCTCGTAGTCTGGGTGTGCATAGCGAGCAAACAAACAGACAAGAATTTGCCTATTATATATATATATATATATATATATAATATATATATATATAATATATATATATAATATATAAATATATATATAAATAGAGAGAGAGAGAGAGAGAGAGAGAGAGAGAGACGAGAGGTCTACGACGAACAGAGTCTTTTATATATATATTATATATATATATACTATTGGTAAATTATTATAATATATTATATATATGATATAGTATATATATAAATAGACTGTATCTAAAATCACAACTAAATATACACACACATACACACACCATCAACACACACACACACACACATATATATATATATATATATATATATATATATATATATATATATATATATATATGTATATATATATTAGGTGGGTATACAGATAGGTAGGGAAGGTGCCTTATACTGCAACTCCAGAAAACACTTATTTCCTATTCATTTCGTATCAAGGATGGGTCTGTATACTGAATCTAACTTTTAATTTCAGGTGATATAGGCCCGGCATTAAGAGGGATTTTTTTGTATGCTTAAAAAGCAAGGAAGAAATTGGTTTGGCCTGATTCCGTATTCTTATAGACCCAAAGCTTCGGGTAGTTTTGTTGTATTTTATTTATTCATTCTGAAGCCAACCCCCTTTTGGAGAACGTTGTTTCAACGAAATATCAAATGGGGCAGCTGATTGGCTGGTGCACGTAATCTTTGCTTCTGACACTACTAATAATACTGTTGTTAAGATTTCTCTAAAACTTTTTTCCACCAGCGAGCGATGAGAGGTTATCCTGGATTATCATAATCCATCTGCTATTTCGTTTTCGGAATTCATGGATTGTTATAATCCTCTTGTAATTTCGTTTTCTAGGTTAATAGATTACTTTAGTGCTCCTTTAATTTAGTTATTCGAGTTAATAATCACTATGTAATTTCGTTTATTTTGTTAATCCTGTTAATTTAGCCTATGGATCAAATGTCTTTAAAGAGGAATATTTCCTTTTCGTCTGATATCGAAAAAGACTGTTCCCGTAAATCATGAACTAATATATATATATATATATATATATATATATATATATATATATATATATATATATATATATATATATATATATATATATATATATATTATATATATATAGGACCAAAGAGTCTGCTGATACGTTGGACTGCAACACCTAAAAAACAAGATTATAGACTGAAAATAACTTCAATAGTATATATACAGAAATACGTAATAAATACAGCATTGAAGACGTCCTGTTTTAGCTAGATATATACAACAACTGGACGTCATGAATTCAAGACAAACCTTGGTTTTTTTTTTTTTTAGTTATTTCAACAAACATTATGCAGATAAACATGGAACGTAATATAAATCACATTCTCCTCAACACCCGTTACAGTTATCCTTTGTTTTAAAAGCAGTCAAGCAGTTTTCATGCCAGCATCAGGTTATTTAGTGTGTGTGCGTGTGTTGTTTTTATACTGAATCCAACATACTTTTGGAGAGCGACCTCTCATTCATTGGATTTCAAATTTGCCAACAGAGTTGCTGCTGTCCGTAATCTTGACTTCTGACAATACTAGTGCTACTATTATTAAGGTTTCGCCAAACCTTTTTCTTTCGGGCCATGACAATGGTGGATGGGGTGAAAAAGAAATTGATAGGTATTACTACTGTTAAAGGTATTGTGTATATTGTCAGCAATTGTAAAATAAACTTATACTCACAAAATAGTAAGTTATTGTACTTAACAACTTTCTAAGAGAGAAGTAACTGAGGTATCAAAAAGTAATAAATCGACATTTTGAAGAGAGGGAATATCAGGTAAAACTTCCGATATCCAGTGTTTGCTCTTTTATTTTTGTCCGTACAGAGGAATCTGACATACGAGTACATTGCCGACTCCCTCGGTTGTCATTCACATAAATATTTTAGGCCTAAGGCAGATCACTAGGGAAACTCTCCACAGGGCGTCAGCGCCATCTCTCGCCAGGGTTCGTCTTTATTTGCCCTCCTTGATTCATTTCATTTGTTGTCCTAATTGTCTTTGTTTTCTAATGGAAGGATGCCAGATTTATAGTTTCGGATTGGCTTAGTCCCCTTTGGTGAACTTCAATCTCTCTCTCTCTCTCTCTCTCTCTCTCTCTCTCTCTCTCGTCACTGACTTTTCTATCTGTTTTTCGGAATGTTGTTGTACTCAGACTGCTAAAAGATAAAGTGCGTCTCGTGGCGCGGTTTTTTTCTTCTTCTTTTTAGCGTTTTAGCGTTTCAGTAATCATACTTATTCATATGTTAGTATTATTGTTTACTTTGTTTATTTCTCATATATTTATTTATACACTTCCATTACTGTTTGTTTTCATTTTGATTAAAGGATACACGACTAAAAAATCTGATGTCAAGCATAGGTGATAAATTTACGTGCGGTAATGCAGTTTTCGATGTTAGACACTGAAAGAACTCCTAAATTTATTTTCATTGATAATAACATCCGAGTCGATCTTGTTTGTCCTCCCCCGGATGACAGGAGAGGAGAATGACACAGCCACCCACCCCCTGCAGACAGGTTTGTCCGCCTCGGTTGGGGGTGGGTTAGGTAGGGGAATGGTAGGGTAGGGGAGATATTCAGTCTCCTGTAAACCTGTCTGTCCGCCTAGGGTGTGTTAGGACGGGAGGGTAGTGGAGACATCCTACACCCTGAAAAAAACTATTGTCCCGACCCATGTGGGGGCGGGGGCGGGGGCGGGGGGCAGGGGTAGGTAGTGATTGGAAGGGTAGGGAAGATCGCAGCGCCGGGTTCCAGCGGGCGCCAACAACCTCATAAACAATATACGCTCGAAATAATATGATTGAGCGTGGCAGTTTAAAGCATATCTGGTTCACGGGAAGAATTTCTTAAGACATATTACAAGTTAAGCAGGTGCAGCCAAAATTACTTCCTCCGGAAATATTAACCACATTGATTTGAAAGGTGCTTGAAGTAAGGTGTGTCGGTTTTGGGCTTGAAAAGGACATTAGGTGTCTCCTTCCACCAACTTTGGTTCTTGATAAAAAAAAAGAAAAAAAATAAGAGAAATGAGGTGGTGGTCATTAATATCTGCTACATTAATTGGCCGAGCGGATTACGCCCAAGATTAAGTATAGACCTCCACCCCTCTCCGCTCCCCGCCTCTTTTTTTTTTCTTTTTTTGTATTCGCATTAAATGGAATCGTGTCTTCTAATTCACCAATTTGCATTCATTAAAAGATAATTATGTAAGTGCTTGAATTTATTCTTTTTATCGCAAAGAAAATGAGTCTGGGACACAGCTCGTCACTGGATTTTAATTGAGCAATTTTGTGTGTAATTAGAGAATCTGGAATCATTTTTGAAAGAAGGAAAGGAGAGTAAGGATGAAAGAAAACGGGAAAAGAAAGGAGAAACGGTTCTCAGATTACAGGTGTTCGCTTTCGCAACGAAAAAGTCTTAGTCGAAAAAGAAGAAGAATAAGTAGAGGATGAGAAATGTGTTGGTTTTCCGAACGCTTTCTTCTTCGTGTTGACACAACGAATGGCTGCCTCTTGTGAGAGTCGTCTCTGGCCTCGTGGAGGCTGCCTGAAATCACACCCGGCTTTGGACTCCTCCGCGGAATTTCTCTCTCTCTCTCTCTCTCTCTGAACTTTCCATTCATTATGTTGATTTTCCTGCCGTGGCTCAGGTTTTTTCCTCTTGGAGCCCACCTTCATTTCTTTATTGCTCAACTTTTCTTCTCTCTCTCTCTCTCTCTCTCTCTCTCTCTCTCTCTCTCTCCATACATACACATATATATGTATATATGTGTGTGTGTTTGTTGGTTGGTTGTGTTGAATTTACACACAATCCAAAGCACACGTTACTCGTGTGCGTATTAAATGGTTCGTTATAGCCTCGCTAAATTTCAACCTTGTAAGCTTTCAAGGTCAAGTTGTGCACCTTTCCGTAAGAATTAAGTATGAATGATTCGTTTAAGCTCTACAGCTTAGCTTGAAAGTTCAGTAGTAGGAAATTAGATACTGGTAACCGGAAAAGAAGAAATTGGAACTTAAGCATTGCTTAGAGTCAAAATGTACAATAGTATAAGAGAGTCAATATTTTCCTTTAACACATCCTTTCATTAATTCTCTGACCGCCCCTCCACAAAAAAAAAAAAAAAAAAAAAAATGCATTCAGTGTTTTCACAGGCGAGGTCGTACTAGCGAGTTTAAGATAGTTTGTAGTGATACTTTAAAGATTTTCAGTTACCTGTAAAAGAAAATGATTGACATGGTGTACGTTCGCACTTTTTTTCTCCGCCCTCAGGTCTTAAAAAACAAGTGAGGCTTGGGGGCTGCAATTTGGTACGTTAATCATCCACCTCCCGATCATCAAATGTACCAAATTGCAGCCCTCTAGCCTTGGTAGTTTCTATTTTATTTAAGGTTAAATTTAGCCATGATCATGCCTGGCAACTCCTATTGGACAGCCCACTACCGGACTGTGGGTGAAAGTTTCATGGGGCGCGGCCTCACACAGCATCATACTGAGACTACCGAAAGATAAATCTATTTTCGGTAGCCTTGATTATCCGCTATACAGAAAACTCAATTGCTCCGAAGAAACCTCGGCGCATTTTTAGTTGTTATTACTTTTCACGAATATTTGATCATATGTCTTGGTTGAGTGCTCAGTTTGATAACATATTTTCTTCTTCACCGTATTGACATTGCTCAGCAACGCGGTAGCTTTCGAGTGTGTCCACCGTAGGTTAATAGTGGCTAGGTGAATTTTCTCAATTTTCATTTTGGAAATTTCGTTACTGTCTTTTACAAGTGAAAGTGAACTGGTGTATGATCTTAATCGTAATTAGTCTTTAAAAGCACAACTATTTTGTAATGATGAAATACGCTAGATTATTTTCAAGGGGCCATTGCTTGTAGTGGTTGGTTTGAATCAAGTCGGTAAGAACCCTTGTTCAAAGGCAGTCAGTGTGGTGAGGTGCTCGATAGTTTGAGAGACCTGGTCCTAAGGAGGCTCTGGACCCTGGTCAGGCAATAGAGACGAGGCTAATACTTGGGGAAGGACTTTTACGTACATGATCGGGCATGATTTGGGCATGATTGGTTTTCATGTCATTGGTCTGTATCATCTGCGCGAAGGCTTACTTCGAAGTCTTTCTGTGTGAACTTTCTTACTCGTTGTCTGAAAGTCTCCAGTTGGTATCTGTTTGAATTTGATTTCGACATCCAGTATTTGTTTCGATGTCAGTCGGTCAAACAGTTCGACCAGCTTTCTTTCTGCAAATAGTAGGGCTATCGCAGTGTTTCATTCAACCCTAGCTATATATCTTTTGTGTGACTGTCACGCCAGAGTTCTTTTATTTAGTGCAGAGTTCAAAAACTGTTTCGAGTTTCGGGTTACGATCGACGTATTTCAAAGTCTTTCAGTATCAGTTTTCAACTGTAGGTTTTAACGATCGCTGTATTTTAAGATCGTTTCGTGTCTGTTCTCTGCGGTTAAATTTAAAAACATTTCAGTTGTAGCTTGTATTTTGTGTCTTTTTTAAAACTTTTGTCTAATTTGAAATTCGTATTATACAGGATTAATCCATTTGCTCTCTGTGAGATAACATCTTCGCCTGGATTTACACATGTTCATTTTATTGATGATGATGATGATATATATATAATATATATATATATATATATATATATATATATATATATATATATCAATAGAAGGATCCACAGTAATATCCTTGTTTATACAGATGCAATATATTTGTGGAAATATTTCATCTGGATGAAGAAGGATATCACTGTGGATCCTTCTATTGATTTATTAGAAGTACGATAAGGTGTTTTATATTGCATAAATATATATTTTATATATATATATGTGTGTGTGTATATATATATATATATATATATATATATATATAATAATATATATAATATATAATATATACATTAGAAACCATACTCTTTTCGCACTTTCATTCTGTCATCAAATTATAGGATGTAATCATTCAGTTTATTTAATGAGGGTTGTACTGTACATTTTATTTTCCAAGAAATTCGGTGTAAGCCGATCTTAACTGAATATTCCTCGCCACTCCAGATAGCCAATCACCCTGAAATGACAGGTATAAACACCCTGGGAAGTAATGACCAAGTATCATTCCACAGAACCAAGTCATACCTTATTTCCAATTCGGATGCAGTATTCCCCCAGACGGAAATGTTACGTGTAGGGAATTGTGTCTTGGTCTTTGTATTGAGGAGAAATGAATCCCATGACTCGTGTGGGAATGATTGAAAGGACTCTGCAATATGCAACCATATAAGCACTGTCGTTTGTTTGGTAGGAAATTATACCTTGCTTTGCAACGGAGAATTCAAAAGGTCATGAAAGAAAAGACATCAACATTGCTGTAGAAGGATGTGAGACGACTTATAAAGAGAGAGAGAGAGAGAGAGAGAGAGAGAGAGAGAGAGAGAGATTTGATGGTTCGTTTCTTCCTTTATTTTCACACAGTCGTTAGTTATCGTTTCGTTCTGTTCTGAAAAGGAGAGAGAAAATCATGGTCCTTCAAAGGAGAGGAGGAGACAGCAAGAGATGAGGAATCCGAGTTTTCTTAAAACATTTTTGTACCCCTGAAATGTGGGGATATGAATATTCGGACAATAGCAGCATCTTCATTTTAAGAGCTTTCATTGTCCACGTGAAGTCTTTAGTTAAAGTCTTGCATCAGTATCAGTATCGTGTGTCCAAAGACTTAGTTCGTAGTCATTCAGTATGAATTCTGTTACTCGCTGCATCAAAGTCTCCAGTTGGTATCATTTTGAATTTTAAGTCGGAATCTTGTATTTGTCTTGCTGCCCATTGTTTCGTTCAACGATGGTTAAATGCTTTGTGAGAAAGCCATGCCAGAGCTCTTTTCTTTTGTGCAGAGTTCGAAAACTGTCGGAGTTTCTGGTTACGATCGGCGTAATGTAGAATCTTAAGAACCTTATCATTTTCAACTTTAAGTTTTAACGATCGCTGTCTTTAAGGATCATGTCACGTAAGTTGTCTGCAGTTATTTTGCATCTATTTTAATTTTAACTCCGAATACAATTCTATTTTATTTTATTTGAAATTTGCTGTAACATGATAGAATTTTCTGTCTTCACACATTCTTTTCCTTCATGATAAATTTTGTAAGAAATCATACTCTTATCACACCTACATTCTGTCGTGAAATTATAGGAATTGGTCAATCAGATTATTTCATGAAAGTTATTATGTATATTTCTTTTCCAAGCAATCTGGAATTAGCCAGAGCTGAACTCCCGTTAGAGCTGCGTGTGACGGTCATTTGTGTATTAACCGAAAAGTCCTCTTCACTCCCGGCAGTCACTCACTCAGAAATGACAGGAACAAACACCCAGGTAAACAATGACAAAGTATCATTCCACAGAACCAAGAATACCTTATTCCCAATTCGGGTGCAGTCGTTTCCCAGACGGAAATGTTACGTGTAGGGAATTGTGTCTTGGTCTTTGTATTGAGGAGAAATGAATCCCATGGCTCTTGTGGGAATGACTGAAAGGACTCTGCAATATACAGTCTTTCTTTCTGCTAAGAAATTATATCATACTTTGTAACGGAGAATTCGAGAGCAGGTTTGCACAATCCTGCAGGAACCACGATGATCCTTCTTGAAATGACCTTATATTGGAGCCCGTCAGTATGATTCCTATTGTGAGAAAGTATTTTCATTGGCTGGGTTTGGCTTTTTGAGAAGAAAGTGGATTTGGAGGCTTCGAGATCAGTTGTTCGGAATGATGGGTGACTGGGAATTGCAGGTTTCCGCTATATCGTGTTTTTTCGTATTTTTCGAGAGAATTGATATTTTGTTGATCTTATTTTGTTATGATTGTTGCGTAAAAAGCCTTGAGTGAAATCTAAGAAGTCTTTGGCCGTGAAAGACAAGACATCGGAATTGCAATAGAAACATACGAGAGGACTTGTAAAGGCTGGCTGAGAGAGAGAGAGAGAGAGAGAGAGTCGTTGATTTCTCCTCTTCCTTTCTTTTTTCGCTATCGTCACCTGTCGTTCAGTTCTGTTCTGCAAAGACGATGGAGGAAATCAACTTCCTTCGTAGGAGAAGAGGAGACAGAAAGAGTTAAAGAATCCGTGATTTTTATTGGAATGTTTTGTAACCCCCGGGGAATTTGGATTTAAGCATTCGGACAATAACAAAATCTTCATTTTCAAGTTGTATTTGTTCACGTGAATTCTTTATTTGGAAGTCAGACTTTTGTATGTTGTCTCCAAAGACTAATTTCGAAGTCGTTCTGAGTGAACTTTGTGACTCGTTGAATCAGTCTCCAGTTGGTGTTTAAATGCAAGTTATGTCGAAATCCTGTATTTGTCTTTTAGTGCACTGTTTCTTTCAATCTTGGTTATATATGGTTTTTGAGAATGTTATGCCAGAATTCTTTTATTTAGTGCAGAGTTCGAAAACATTTTGGGTTTCTGGTTACGATCGACTTATTTGAGAATCCTTCCGTATCAGTTTTCAAGTTTAGGTTTAACAATAGCTGTATTTATATAGGATCGCGTCTCATTAGTTCTCTGCAATTTGGTTTAAGAGAAATTTCCTATTGTGGCTTTTTTATGATAATTATTTTTTAGGAATTCACACTGTTATCGCATTTTCATTTTGTTGTCAAATAATAGGGATTCATTAATGAGATTATTTCATGAAGGTTATATTGCAAATTCCATTTTCCAAGAAATCTGGTACAGCCTCGATCTAAACTTCCGTTAGAGCTCCGTGAGAGACGGTCATTTTTGCATTGACTGAATAGTCCTCTTCACTCCAGAGAGCCACATACCCAGAAATGATAGGTATAAACACCCTTGTAAGTAATGACAAAATATCATTCCACAGAGCCAAGTCATTCCTTGTTTCCAATTCGGGTGCCGTTGTGTCTTGATCTGTGCATTGACTGAATGAATCCCATGGCTCGTGGTGGAATGATTGAAAGGACTCTGCAATATGCAGCCATAAAAGCCCTGTCATTTATTTGCCAAGGAACTATAACGTGCCTTGCAAAGAAACCACAGTTATCCTTCTTTCAATGACCGTATGTTGGAGCCCGCCAAAATGATTTCCATTCCGGGTTGGCGTTTTCCTAGAATGGGTTTCGGTTTTCTGAGAAGGAAGTCTATTTCGAGGCTTCTCCATCAAGAGTTGGTCGAAATAATGGGTGACTAGGAATGGCAGGTTTCCGCTATTATGAGTTTGTTCGTATTTTTCGTGAGAATTGCAATTTTCTTGATTTTTTTTATGATTGTTGCATAGAAGGCGCTGAGTGAAACCTAGAAATCATTTGGTCATGAAAGACAAAACATCGAAATTTCAATAGAACCATGCAAGAGGGTTTGTAAAGGCTGAAGAGAGAGAGAGAGAGAGAGAGAGAGAGAGAGAGAGAGAGGAGAGAGGAGAGAGAGAGTCTGGGTCGCCTCTTCGAAGCGAGCGAGAGAGAGAGAGAGAGAGAGAGTGTCTGGGTCGTCTCTTCGAGAGAGAGAGAGAGAGAGAGAGAGAGAGAGAGAGAGACAGACAGACAGACAGACAGACAGACAGACTGTCTAGGTCGTCTCTCCATTTATTTTCCCACTATCGTCAGCTGTTCTGAAGAGAGATGGGGGGTGGGGGGAAGTATAAGTATTCGGACAATAACAGCATCTTCATTTTTAGGTATTAATAATTGTTCAGGTGAAGTATTTACTTTGAAATCTTGCATCATTATAGTGTGTCCAAAGACTATTTTTGAAGCCGTTCTGTTTGAAGTATATGACCCAAGGGTCTCCGGGTAGTATCAATATCATCATTATTTTGAAATATAGTATTTGCTTTGAAGAGCTTAACGCTGGTTAAGTGGTTTGTGAGAATGTCACACCAGAAGTCTTTTATTTGGTGCAAAGCTCAAAAAACCTTTTCAGTATCAGTTAACGATCGACTTATTTTAGAATTTTACTTTTTCATTTAGGATCGTTTCTTATCAGTTCTCTGCAGTTAGTTGTAAAAAGTGATTCCGTTGTGGCTTTTATATAATATCTTCTAATTTTAATCCGGATGCAAGTCTATTTTCTTTTCTTTTAAATTCGTATTATGAAAGGATTTTTCACATATCGGCACAACTTCACTTGATGATAATATTTTTAGGGAATCTTGGTTTAATGCACCACTTATTCAGACTTCATATTATAGGAATTAATTTATTAGACCAAGGGTTGTTGGGAATGATGGGTGTCGGGGAGTTGCAGGTTCCAGCCATTCGTATTTTTTCGTGAGCATTGACATTTAGCTGATTTTATTTTGATATGATTGTTACGTTAAGGGCACCTAATTATATCTAGAAATCCTTTGGCCGTGAAAGACAAGACGTCGAAATTACAAAAGAAGTATACGAGAGGACTTGTAAAAGCTTAGAGAGAGAGAGAGAGAGGAGAGAGAGACGAGAGAGGAGAGAGATGAGAGCGAGAGAGAGAGAGAGAGACTCGTTGATTCCTCTTCCTTTCTTTTCCCGCTATTGTCACCTATCGTTCAGTTCTGTTCTGCAAAGACGATGGAGGAAATCAATTTCCTTCGTAAGAGAAGAAGAGATAGAAAGAGTTAAAGAATTCGTGATCTTTCTTAGAAAGTTTTGTATCCTCCTTGGGAATTTGGGTTTAAGCATTCGGACAATAACAAAGTCGTATTTGTTCACGTGAATTCTTTATTTGGAAGCAGACTTTTGTATGTTGTCTTCAAAGACTAATTTCGAAGTCGTTCTGAGTGAATTTTGTGTCTCCTTGAATCAAAGTCTCCAGTTGGTGTTTAAATGCAAATTATGTCGACATCCTGTATTTGTCTTTTAGTGCACTGTTTCATTCAACCTTGGTTATATATGGCTTTTGAGAATGTCACGCCAGAATTCTTTTATTGAGCGCCGATTTCGGAAAGTTTTGGAGTTTCTAGTTGCGATCGACTTATTTCAGGATGCTTCCGTATCAATTTTCAACTTTAGGTTGAACAATAGCTATATTATAGGATCGCGTCTTATCAGTTCTCTGCAGTTAGTTTAAGAGAATTTTCCAGGTGTGGCTTTCTTTGATGAATAACTTTTGAGGAAACCGTCATCTTATCGCATTTTCATTCTGTTGTCTAATAATAGGGATAAATCAATAAGATGATTCCATATAGGTTGTTTTGTACATTTCATTCTCGGTGAGAGGTGCGTGATTGACGGTCATTTTGGCATTGACTGAATATTCCTCGCCACTCCAGATAGCCACGTGCTCAGAAATGACAGATAAAAACACACCCTGCTAAATAATGACAAAGTATCATTCCAAAGAACCAAGTAATAACGTATTTGAATTCGGGTGCAGTATTCCCCGAGACGGAAATGTTCCGTGTATGGAATTGTCTCGGTCTTTGTATTGAGGAGAAATGAATCCCATGACTCGTGTGGGAAAAGGATTTGCAGCCTCATAAACACAGTCGTTTGTTAGCTAAGAAATTATAACGTGCCTTGCAAAGGAACCACAGTTATCCTTCTTTCAATGACCGTATGTTGGAGCACACCAAAATGATTTCTATTCCGGGATAGCGTTTTCATTGGATGGGTTTCTGTTTTCTGAGAAGGAAGTGGGTGTCGAGGCTTCTCGATCAGGAGTTGTTGGGAAAGATGGGTGACTAGCAATTGCAGGTTTGAGCTAATGTGAATTTTTCCATACTTGTTTGTGAGAATTGATGTTATTTTATTGATATTTAGTTGATAAAGTTACTTGAAAGCTACAGAGTGAAATGCAGGAATACTTTGGCCATGGAAGATGAGACGTCGAAGATGGAATAGAAGCATGTCAGAGAGAGAGAGAGAGAGAGAGAGAGAGAGAGAGAGAGAGAGAGAGAGAGAGACGAGACGAGAGAGAGAGATGAGACGAGAGACCCGAGAGAGAGAGAGAGAGAGAGAGGAGAGAAAAATCATTTTTCCATTGTCTTTAGCGGTCTTTAGTTTAACTTTGAATATGCAAGAAAAGAATTCCTGTTGTGTCATGTTATGAGAAGAAAAGATAGACAGGTAACGAGCCTGGGACTTTTCTTAGAAACCTCTCTGCCCTGGAGGAATGGGATGGAAGTTTTCCAACAATAACAGCATCGCTGATGTAACTTAATTTGGGTAACAAAGTCCTTCATATTATTCAGGCCCAAATGCAATGATGATTTATATATAATATACCAATCGTTTGTGATACGTGGTTGGGAAGTCACGTAAAGCCGTTGGTCCCGTTGCTGAATAAACACTGGTTCCATGCAACGTAAAAGCACCATACAAACAAACAATCGTTTGTGAAATGATTATTGTCTTGTCGGCCATGTGAATTGATTTCCGCGAAAATGTGTCAAGGTCAAGTGATTAATGTTTTCTGTTTTTGCATAAAATCCTATGGTAGCCGAATTCTATTGAGCAGGATGAAAATCCATATTTTTTTTCCTCTCTCGGAGAAGATGGAAGTTTTGCGAACTGATAAGAGCAAGAAAACAAATTGAATTGAGAAAAGATTTTCGGCTGAGACAGAAATGAAAAGATTGAGGGTATTCATGGTTAGGAGGATTGCGGAATGGGAGGAGATTTCGGGGAAGATCTGGGAGTCTGCTCTGGGAAGATTTATACCCGATAGAATTGAGAAAAATATCAAGGTCTGATACAGCAGTTGTTGTAAGAGATAGAAAGTGCAGTGACAGATGATTGGGAGATGCCGTAAATGGGAGTTGAGAGAACGGAGAGGAAAATATAAATAGAGCAGAAGAAGGAGAAGCGATACTGGAGAATATATTGACGATGATTGAAAAGACTATGTGGTCTTGGTCCTCCTGAGAAGCTAAGGCGATGGAAAGGCAGAAAGAAAAGCAAACTTGAGGTAATGATAACAAATTGAGTATTTCCTCTCTTTCTTCCATCAAAAAGCATTAATGTGGCTAAGAAATAAAAGCCAAGGTAGAATAATGAATGTAATGAGGAAATAAGATTGTCAGACGCTCATTAAATACATAAATAAATTCCTTGCTTTTATATCATAATATACTCATAAGATTCTCTCACAGTTGCGATAAATTCAAATGGGCCCGGGGAGGCGGCAACATATTTGATCATTCTCTTTGCCAAAAAGTAGGAGATCCAAAAACAGCAGTTCGATTTCCTCTTTCACCTGTTAATCTTCGCTTGTTTACTTTTCCCTGGGATCAAGGGTCGACCAAAGATTTTCTTTTTCAAGGATTATCTTCACTCTACACAATGGATCTTCTTTGGTCATTGATATTTTCCAAAGAGTTAATAAATGTGTCTTCTGGTCGTTTACAGGAAAGTAATTAGCTGTTTTTTGAAAGGTGGTATCATGTAGATTATTCATAGCAGACACTATCAGTAATCGGGTTTCATTTACGTTGTCTTCATTTTATAAGTGTTGTTTTGTATACTCATGATTTTACAGGAGCATTATGACCACTAGTAATTGAAAAACTTCCTATAATTTACAAATTTCTCTGTTTGATATCAGTATGCAGGAGGTTGTTATCCCAACCAGAAGGAGAATTGCGTTGCAGTCGTACTCCTGCGCTTATTCACTACCAGTTGATGTCTCATTTTTTATTAGACATAATATTCGAAGTTTTTGAGTCCAGGTAATTTCGAAATATTTTTTATATTAATCATTCAGTTCTAATCGTATACTCCATCATCTCAGTATTTATGTTTTTCTTTTATTTTCATTAATGAATTATTGGTTTTTCATCTAACCTCCTGCGATTTATTTTTATTTGCAACTGATATATTTTATGCGGTCAGGTGTTGAAGGGTTCACCTTTCGTTGCTGCCTGCAGTCCTTTTAAAAGATATTTAAAGTTGTTTCCTAATAAATTGTGTTCTGTCCTGATCTCTGTGAATTAAGCAAATTGCACCGAGAATGCCAGAAATTGTTTCCTTCCAAATGGAGTGATAATATGACCTCAATGGAAGGTTTCCTCAGTATGAGGAAGTTACTGATTTTGAAGTTTCAGGTGTAAACATCCCAGTAAACCATGACAGAGTATAATTCTACAGAATCAAGTAATAATTCGAACCCGAGGTCGATCGTCTTCCAAGGAAAAATGTTGCGTGGAGGAATTCTGTTTTGATCTGTTTATGGGGGAGAATGAAGTCCATTGCGCGTTTGGGAGTGATGGAAAGGACTCAGCAATACACAACCTCATAAGCATAGTCGTCTTCTTTCCAACTAATGATACCTTGCTTTGCAAAGGATAATTCAAAAGAAGATTGACACAGTCCTCCAAGAAGCACATATTTATCCCTCTTGAAATGACCGTATTGGCGCACGCCAGAATGATTCGAATTGTGCGACGCATTTTCATTGGATGAGGTTCGACTTTCTTAGAAGGAAGTGGATGTAGATGGTCATCCATCAAGAGGAAAGGATGATACTACTATTGGATGATTGGTGACTGGGATATTGGGCTTTTAGCCATCGTTGGTTTTCTCCGCGTCCTTTCGTGACCATTTCTATTTTATTGTTTTTCATGCTACTTTTATCGTTTCGTCGACTGCAGTAATAGACGGGAGATTGAATATGAGGTTTAACTTCCTTTTTTTCAGGCGAAAGACTAGAATTGAAAAATCCTTAAATAAACAAGCGCGCTGAGAGCATAAAAATCTAAAGAGGCAGAGAGAGAGAGAAAGAAAGTGTTAGTGAGTGAAAAGTGTTAGAGATATTACCATTTTTTCTTTCGTCGGGAGCTAAATACCGATTTTACTTTGAAAAATAAATGTCAGAAGCTGACTCCTTTCCCCTATATATGTACATATGTACCTTTATATATACAGTATATATACACACGCACACACACACGCATATATTATATATATATATATATATATATATATATATATATATATATATATATATATATATATATATATATATATATATATATATATATATATTTATATATATATATATATATATATATATCTATATATATAATATATATATAATATATATATAATATATATATATATATATATATCTATATATATACTATATATATATATATATATATATATATATATATATATATATATATATAGAGAGAGAGAGAGAGAGAGAGAGAGAGAGAGAGAGAGAGATTATTTTTTAATCCAACCCACCTTCTGTCCACCAGAATAATGAGACGTCAGAATTCGAACAATATCGCAGAGGTCTTGTGCTCCAATTTAGGCCTCGAATTCTTTCAGCGATTCGGTCCTTCAGGCAACGAATGATTCCAGGACGTTGGCTGCGCGTTGAAGAACTTTTGAAAGGACTTCATGTCAGTCATGTCGCTTTTGCTTTCATTTCCTCATTTTCTTAAAAAAGGGGACATGAAGTTTTGTAGTGATTGTTGTAGACATCTTGAGGGTTTGAAATGTTCTCATTTATTGCAGGAATGTTCTCTGCAGAAATGTAAATAAATTTGTAATAATTCAGTTCCCGTCTTTAGAATTTTTGTAGAGATACAGAATGCAGATGTTCGTGAGGGATACCCAATAAATTCCTTAGTAAAGTTTGCCTTGACTAAAATATAAATTCTTGTTTTGGATCTCATGTACTTGAAAAGTGAACAAGAAAACGGACAAAATGAAGAAAATCGTCTCATTGGCGGTTTATAACTGTGGCGAAGGGATTGGGTCAATGGCGAGAAAAAATACTGGTAATTATTAATGATCAAGTAAGAAACATGATAAAAAAAGTCAACGAACAGAATGGAAGCAGGAATGGTCACCAGTGTTCCATAGTGAGGTATCTATCTGGTTACTTTTCTCATCATTTTCCGTTATGAAGGAGAAGAAAATAAAGTGATATCTTCGTTTTCGCCTCATTGTTCTTCCTTCCTGCTTTCCCATCGTCTTAACCTTCCTGGAGAACCAAGGCCATAAACTCCCAATCATCGTCAACATTTCCATCATCATAATTTCTACTTTCGTTTCCCTCTTATGTTTCCCTTCAGGGCTCAGTTTACTTCCTTTTATGGTCATTTCCGTTCGCAAATCCCAAAGCCATTCCTTCTTTTCTCTTCCGGACCGTTGTACTATCAAAAGTTATTTCCCTCAAATCATTCCGATATAAATCTTCCCTACGAGACTCCCAAATATTCATTCAAGGGTTCTTGCCAAATTGGAATCTTTTTTGACGATTCCTTTACTTCTCTTGTACCTGAATTTTTGTTTGCTGTTTTTAAATTTTTTTTTATAACTGATTAAACTTCGGTTCCTTACATGATGTATACGATGGGATTTTCGTTCCACTTAACGTAATTCAGCAAAGATGGCATTATTAAGATGAAATCTTCATGAACGTCGCCATAAAGTATTTTTCTATAGTCTTTATTACCAAAATATCTTACCGTCTTTATTTATTCCGATTTTTCAAAGAATACAGCATATACCATGATGTAAAGTCTGAAAGAATGTTTTCCTTAAGTCATGACATAACTGGAAAACCTGCTTTGTAACGAAAATAGAGAATAAATCCAAATGAAGCAAAGTGAAGCGTGACACAGGATCTTTGATCAATAGGATGCGAACTGAGATCAAGGTCAAGAGAATAAATATCCTTGACATCTGTCGTTGCTTCAGTATTGAAAAGAAGGAAAGGATTATTGGCCAAAATCGGATCGGTAAAAGATCCCTACCCCATTTTTCTGAGGCAGAATATTTCGTTCAGAAGGAAAATTCTCTCTCTCTCTCTCTCTCTCTCTCTCTCTCTCTCTCTCTTCTATAGGAAAGCACTGAGTAGCTTTCCCTTCCCTTTTCAAGTTGGAAAGAATGCAGCTGCGATTACTGGATCTCTCTCTCTCTCTCTCTCTCTCTCTCTCTCTCTCTCTCTCTCTCTCTCAGAAATACAATAATGTCTGTTACCCGGAGGAGAAGTAACTTACTTCATCATTCCATTTCCCCATCAGTAATTTGATTTCGTGATTCAGTGATTGTTTTGTATATGGTGACTTCAGCAAACTCCCTCTTCATTTATGGATCTCCGAGAGACACTTAATTTCGTGGGTTGTCAGGACGCTGCAGGATTCTCTAATTATTAGTATAATAATGCTGCTGATGAAGATGTTACTTCGCATTTTTGTACTATTGTTAATATCTTCCTACGGAGTGGGTGCAATTAGCTCATTTAAGTACAAACAGGCTGGCACTATTTGCGTCATTATTATTAAAGAAATTTTTTAGCGTGCGTTACGCTCGCTGGAACGGTGCTGCTGTTTTCCCGACCTACCCCACCACACCCGGGTAGGACAAACATGTTTGCTGGAGTATGGTGGATGTCTCCCTCTGTCACGCCCCCCTACTGTCACCCCCGGGGTAGGACAGACAAAATCCCCTCGGGTTTTATTATTGTAGATACTCGGCGGGGGGGTGGGGGGGGTGTCTTGGTTTATCTCAAATCTTTTTCTGGATTATCTTTATTTTCCTCAGAATTTGAGCGCTCCCTTAAAACTTCCTCGTAGGAAATTGACTGGCTCTATTTTTATGGTTGCTTTTTTTCCTGGACTGATCACCATAAAAACGAATAGCATTACTTCATGATATTGTGAAGGGTACGGTATACAAAGAACAGCAACGAATTTTAAATTTTCTTTGTCTCTCTCTGCTGTCGTGTCCATTAACAGTATATATTTCAATAAATATGAAAACTGTTCAGAGTAAGAGATTTCAACTAAACGCATCGTTTATAGTAGGATCAACATCTGAATAACTGCCTTTTATAAAAGTTCAAATACTTGCAGCTGAAATATTTAATGCGATTATGTGATGAAGGCTTCACCCTTGACTGTCGCCTGGAGTCCTTTGACGAAATGTTTCAGGATACTTTTCCATAATAATTTGGATTCTATCTGTGAAAATTATGGAAGTAGCAAATTGCAACTAGAAGGTAAGATATGCTTCCTTCCAAGTGGTGTGGTATGACCTCGATCGAAGTCTTCCACAAAATGAGGACTCACTCACTCTGAAGCTACAAATATACACATCCCAATAAATCTTGGCAAGATTCAATCAAGTATAAGTTCGAACTCGAGGTGGATCGTCCTCCAAGCAAAATATTGGATCCTTGTACTGAAGAGAAATGAATTCCTTGAAGCGTTTGAGAATGATTGAAAGGACCGCCAATATGGAGCCACATAAGCACAGTTGTCTTTTTCCTGAGAAATGATACCTTGCACTGCAACGGAGATTTCAAAAGGGGTATTACACAGTCCTTCAGAACCGCAATTATCCTCCTTGAAATGGTCCCTATTGTGGAGTGGTATTTACATTGATGGGTTTTGGTTTTCTGAGAAGGAAGTTGATGTCGAGGCTTCTCGATGAAGAGTTGATCGGAGTGATGAGTGAATGAGAATTGCAGGTTGCAGCCATTGTGGGGTTCCTCGGAGCTTTCGAGAGAACTGATAATTGTTTTCATTTCCTTACTAATCTTACGTGAAAGGTACAGAGTGAAACCTATGAATCCTTTGGCCATGAGAGAAAAGACATCGAAATTATAGTAGAATCCTTTTAACTTGTAAAGGATTAAAGAGAGAGAGAGAGAGAGAGAGAGAGAGAGAGAGAGAGAGAGAGAGAGAGAGAGAGAGAGAGAGAGAGAGAGAGAGATGTTTTGCCTATTCCTGCAATTTTTCCATTGTTGTTAGCTTTCTTACAGTTTAACTCTGAAAAGAAAACCAGTTCCGTCTTCTAAGAGAAGACTGAGAGATACATAAAGACTATAATTTTTATCACAAACTTTTCTACCCCTGAGATGAGAAGTGGGAAATGACTTTTCGGACAAGAACAGCATCGCTGATGTAACTTAATTTGGGCGACAAGTTTTCCATTGTATTGAGGTCCTAATGCAACGATGATTTCAAGGATATAGAGGCCCAGTTGTTTATCGAACGAGTCCTGTACTTTTTGTTAGGTAGCTTTCTTATATATCTACATTTTCTTTAAGAAAGACTTTGCAGTTGTCAGTAAGGTAATTAGTCTGTTCAGCTATATGGCTAAAATTTTTATGAAAATTTTCGTAGGTCAAGCGTTTAGTTTTTATTTTGTTTTACAAAGATAAAATTTCGTTTGTTGTGAAGATTAAAAAAAAGATCCTTTGTAGTAGGAGTCTTTTGAATAGGATATGAATCCCAATTTCGTATCTCGGAGAAAATGGAATTTAGCACAAGGATAAAGGCAGGAACACTAATAAAGAAAAGAATCTCAGCCGAGACAGAGAAGAAAGAAGTATGGAAAGATGTAGGTATTCGTGGCCAGGAGGACTACAGAGTTGGAAGAGCTCTCGGGGAGGATCCGAGAGTCTGCTCTGGGAAGATTTATACCCGATAGAATTGAGAAAGATAACGACTTCTGATAGAGCTGTTGTTGTGGTAAAGAAAAAAGTGCAGGGATTTTGAGACAGACGATTGGGAGCAACCGTAAATGGGAGGGAAATAGAGCAGAAGAAGCGATGCTGAACAGGATATTGATGATGGCTGCATGTTTCTGGTCTTGGGCATCCGGAGAAGTTAAGGCGATGTGTAGAAAGAAAAACAAGAATTAGATACTGACAGATAAAATTGGTATTTCTTTTGATGCTTCTTTTACAGTCAGATGGTTATGCAATGTGCTAGAAAGGTTCCATAGACTAGATCAGGAAATAAGATCAGAAAAACCAAAGTGGAAGGGTAAAGTGAAGGAGTAAGAATCTTAGGAGCTCATAAAATGAATGGTTGTTCCACAGGAAAGTTACAATGTGTAGATTATTCACAGCTGCTATTTACAAAAAGTGGGTTTTATGTATTCTGTCACTTGACAGGAATCATACATATTTTATTCATCTGTGATGTTCTGTATACTCGTGCTTTTTTTAAAGAAGCATTTTGGCAATTCAAAATTGTGAGGCTACTGTATTATTTCCAGTGCGCGAATATCATGTGACCATGTTAGATGCATATCCAGCTATAGTAGATTCACATCAACCGTGCATTGGATGTCTAAGCCAGTTCCACCTCTCTTGAGGGATACTTTTGAAAGATGTATACCTCAGGAGAGGTGGAGCATAGATCCTACCCATGTGAACTCTTGAGAGAGACTGAGAGTTTCCAGCCCTGTGATTGGCTTATCAACAGCCAATCAGGAGGGTCATAAGGAACTGGCCTAGACATCCAATGCACGGTTGATGTGAATTTACTACAGGAGTAGAGTGCTCTGTAATCCTCATATGAGCAAGTATACTTCAAAACGTGAATTTCTTACGCGGAAATTTCGAAGTATTGTTCAAAAGTACTATCGATATAAAGAGGAAGAGAACTTGAATATTGAGAGGTTCTCTTCTCCTAAGTCTTTACTCTAGAACATTCGTGAGGTAGTTAGAAAACAATTATATATATATATATATATATATATATATATATATATATATATATATATATATATATATATATATATATATATATACCTATATATATATATATATATATAACATATATATATATGTATATATATAAATATATATATAGGTATATATATATAATATATATATATATATATATATATATATATATATATATATATATATATATACATACACACACAGAGAAATACGTATATTATTCTATATATATTTCTTAATCTATTATAATATATAATATATTAAACTTGGAGCGTTGTCTCCGGGGAACAATCTTTGTTTAGGAATGAATTATCCTCCTTACGTCCGAAGTCTTGGTTCAGTATTCTTCTTTCAGTAAATTAGTTCCATCATGCTGGTCGAAACTTTGGTGCGAAATTCCATCAAAGGTTTTTTCACATTCATTTCTCAATCTCTGGATTCACTGTCATCTTGGTTTTTAATTATTTCTTTCCCTCTTCCATACATTTTTTTGCCATTAGAATATTTGTATTCCAATATTTTGTACTGAAATATTTCATGCGATCACCCTTCGTTGTCGCCTGCAGGCCTTTTACAAAATACTTCTCGATATTTTTTCTCGACAGCTGTCATTCTCTCCGTGAAATCTATGCATGAAGCAAATTGCTCAATGAAGTTGATACAATTATATATTTCCTTCTGAGTGGAATGGTAAGTTCCTCATTCGAAGGCCTCATCATGAGATAGACACACATATGATTCACAAGTACAAATTTCACAATAAATCTTTGAAAAAATATAATTCTTCAGAATAAAGTAATAATTCGAACCCGAGTTCTATCGTCTTCCAGCCAAAAATTTTGCGTGAAGGAATAGCGTCTTGATCTGTGCATTGAGGAGAAATGAATTGCATGGCGCTTGCAAGAATGATTGAAAGGAGTCGGCAATATGCAGCCACAGACTCACAGTGATCTTTTTCAAGGAAAATTACACAATCCTCCAGAAATGCAATTGTCCTTCTTGAAATGACCTTATGTGGGAGCAGCCAGAGTGATTCCTATTGTGGGATGGCATTTTCTTTGGATGGATGGACGATGCCTCCTTTGAGGATGACGAGTGATTGGGAATTTTGTGTCACCCCTTTCGTTATCATTCTGTTTATTTTGTTACTGTTTCCTCGAAAGCGGAGTTAAATAATCTCTCTCTCTCTCTCTCTCTCTCTCTCTCTCTCTCTCTCTCTCTCTCTCTCTCTCTCTCTCTCTCTCTCTCTCTCTCTCTCTCTCTCTAGGTGAAAGAAAGACTACACACTAAAAAAAAGCCAAAGTAACAAAGGCGTAGAGAGCACAAAAGTTTGACAAGAGAGAAAGGAAGAGAAGAAAAATGTTGAGGATATTTTACTTTTTTTTTTCCAGCTGAACAGCGAGGCAGCGAGAATTATTTTTGCATCCAGCCACCTTTTTTTGCCCCGAATAATGAGGTTCAGAATTCGAACAATATCGTAGAGGTCTTGTGCTCCAATTTGGGCCTGGAATTCTTTCAGTGATTCGGTCCTTCAGGCAACGAATGATTCCAGGCCATTACCTGGCCATTGAAAGATCTTCGTAAGGGCCTCATGTCAGTCGCATCACTTTTGTTTTTATGTTTCTCATTTTTTAAAATGGTTATGAAGTTTTGGAGCCATTATAGTGATGCTTTGTTGAGGACTCATTTGAACTTTAGAAATTTTCTTCATTTGTTTGAAGTGTCGTCTGCAGAAACACAGATAAATTTGTTGAGGATAGAATTTTATGCCCAGTTTTTTCTGTGCAATGATTTTTTTTCAAAGATGTATAATGGAAATTTTCATGAAGGATTTCTAAGAAATTCCACCGTAACCATTCTATAAAGTTAAATGAAAATTTTTGATCTACATATATCTCGTTTGGAAAAGCGAACACGATTTTGAAGAAATAAGAGGCTTTGAGGCTTATCAGAGGAGAGAGCCTTAAAGAAGTTAAGAAGACATGAAGGAAGGAAGGAAGGAAGAGAGAGAGAACAGGAGAGCAAGAAGAAACGATGATATTGGGATACTTATTGTGCCGATCCTTCTCGAAGGTGAAGACGATGGCAGGGCAGAACAAGAAGACAGTAAACAAGAAGATGGATAGAAGGAACCCTCTTCATTTTGCTTTTATTCCTCTCTCCGGAACGCCAATAGCCTACTGACCTGAGTAAGAGGCTCATCCAGATTGAACTGCCCATATAAGATTATGATTGTACAGAGTAGAAAGAAAAAAATGGAAAAATACTCATGATCAGTTAAGAACATTATAACTTTCATAGTAATGAAATGTACAGTAAGTGATGAAGATAAAGAAGAGAAAAATAAAAAGCAGAAAGAAAGCAAGAATGACTGTCTATTACTTTGTAGATGTCTGTATCTTCAATTAAGTATCTCATCCTTTCCCTGATGAAGAAGAAAACAGATTAACAATTTCATTTATCCTTCTGTGTTTTTCCATCTTCTTCACTTTTCAGCAAAACCAAGGCCACAATCTTCCACTTCCTATCAAATATTTTCACCAATTTTGCTTTCCTGCGCTTCCTTCCCTTCCAGCAGTCTATTTAATTCCTTTTACGATCCTTTCCATTAGCAGTTCCCAAGGCCATTCCGTCTTTTCTCTCTCGAGCAATAATTGTTCTATCTAAAACTATTTCCCAAAAAATCATTCCTGCATAAATCTTCCTTTCCAGACTCCAAAATCGTCCCTCAAGAGTTCTTGCCGTATTTAGCTCTTGATAGCCATTCCTTGACGCCAGTTTGGTCTGAAATTGTTTTGCGTAATTTTATGCAATATACTTATAATTTGACTGAACTTCGGTATTATAGGGAAGGAAGGGATTTTCGTGTGACTCAACGGAATTCCGCTAAGATGGATTGGTTACGGTGAAGCCATCATGAATGTAGCCATTAAGTCTTTTTCCCTTTACTTCATTATGTCTTTGCAAATATTTTTGCGTTATTATATTCCCATTAATTGAAATGACTCAACAGATGTTAGCAACCTGATTTACTGTCTGAATGTTTACTTTTATTGATGACAAAATAGGGAAAAACTGCTTGGAAATGAACAATAAAAATGAGTTAAAAGTAAACTGGCTTACTTGTAACTAAGGATCTTTGATCGATATGAAGTCAATGGAGATCATATTAAAGCAGAATAGGTTAGGCGCTAGACAATTTCTCTCTCTCTCTCTCTCTCTCTCTCTCTCTCTCTCTCTCTCTCTCTCTCTCTCTTTCTCATGGGAATGGCGTAAATATATTTTTTCCGTATTCAAATTAAAATGTTAAAACTCTAGTACAACGGACGGGGAACGAACTTGAAAAGAATGCAGCTAACGATTACTCTCTCTCTCTCTCTCTCTCTCTCTCTCTCTCTCTCTCTCTCTCTCTCTTTGACGTTACGATTGAATTTTTCAGGTCTCACCTTTCACCTCCCAGGATTTTCGGAATTCAACTCATGTATGGTTTTATTTATTTATCTTTTGTTTTTTCCCCACTTTTTCCGAACCAGGATTAACAACTTGAACAACTTAAAGTTGAATTAGATTTTTCAATTCGTCTTCATTGCAGTCAGCACAGGCACTGAAGTATTCGGTGTTGCTAATATTATTTTAAACAGACAGAGGAAGTTGTGCTGTTAAACCAGTGACAGTAATCAGAAACGAAATCGTAAAGAAAAAAAAAACTCATAGCCTGGTGTGGAAAGTTTTTTTTTTCGCGTCTTCTTTCATTTCTTGCTCAGAAAATCAGGTCTCTGGGAGAAAAATGCCATCCCACTTTAAGAAGCTTCCTGACCTTTTCGTTTCTCACTTTTACCTGCTCGGTCGGTGATCTGTTTCGCATGAAGTACCCAATGAGAGAGAGAGAGAGAGAGAGAGAGAGAGAGAGAGAGAGAGAGAGAGAGAGAGAGAGAGGAAAGATACTGTATTGCTAGTACCGAATATTTATTTATTAATATGACTTTCCCCTGAGGATCATATCTTGGCCAGTCGAATGTCTGGAATACATAATGATTCCCATAGATTAAATTTACTGCGGGTCAGGATGGGGGAGAACCACAATGAAAGTCTTATTTTTAAGTGGATCTCTCTCTCTCTCTCTCTCTCTCTCTCTCTCTCTCTCTCTGAGACAATAATGTTTTGTTATCAACGACTCATCCCAATTGTAGGAGCAGCTGCAGTGATTTGATTTCGTGTTTCTTTCATTGTCCTGCTTTTGTTTACTTCTGCAAGATTCTTTTGCATTGGAGGGCCCCGAGAAATTTCCATCTTCATGGATTGGCAGATCACTACAAGATTTATATCCTTATTATTAGGTGGTGGTATCACTGTCATCCTATTCGACTGGTTTTTTTTATAGTGTGGGGTTCCGGGATGCATCCTACCTCCTTAGAAGTCCATCACTTACTATGTTTGGTGTTTGTAGTTGCAAAATCCTCTGCATGAGTTGTAGAGCTACTTCAGTATCTAATTTTTCCAAGTTGCTTTTCAGGGATCTTGGGATCGTGCCTAGTGTTCCTACATCTTCCACTGGCATATCTCGTATCTTTATTTCTATTTACAGTTCTTGATACCTATCAATTTTTTCCCTGTCTTTCTCATCTACTCTGGTGTCTCATGGTATTGTGACATGAAGGAGTGTTACTCTCTTCTTGATTTTGTCAATCAACGTCACGTCTGGTCTATTGACACGTATCATCCTATCTGTTCTGTTACCATTGTCCCAGAGGATCTTTGCCTGATCGTTTTCTATCACTCCCTCAGTTTGGTATTCTTACCACTTATTACTGCAAGATAGCTGGTGTTTCTTGCACAGGCTCCAGTGGAGGGCTTTTGCCACTGAATCATGCCTCTTTTTGTACTGGTTCTGTGCAAGTGCCGGACATCTAATTGCTATGTGTTTTATTATTATTATTATTATTATTTATTTCTTTTAATGGTATATTGTTATGGCAGTCCACACGTTTTGACAGATATAAATATATTCCTGCAAAGTAGGTGCTCTTTATATATTTATATACAAACGTGCATAAATGTATGTATTCCTTATTTGTCTGTGGATTTTAGTTTCTACTTATTTTGCATAGAATTTGAGGGTGCCCCTTAAAGAAATGATGAATAGTCTGTATTTTTAAGGTTTTCTTTTCCGGACTCATCAACCCGAATGCAGAAAGCATTTCTTCATGATCTTTTAACGAGTACGATATGTGAACTGACAACAGACGCATTCTGAATTCTCTTTGTCTATTTGTACTATCGCTTTTATTTACAGCGTATATCAATAACTCAGTAAATTTCTCAGTATAAGAAATTCCAAGAACTCAAATTGTTTATGTAAGGAAATCATTTGGAACCAACCGCCCTTTAGTCATTTTCAAATATTTACAATTGAAATATTTTCAAGATCATGTGGTAAAGGCTTCGCCCTTTGCTGTTGCTAGTAGAGATTTTATGAAATATTTGCAGATATATTCCCATAAATGGAATAACTTGTAAATAAACAAATTGCACCAACGAAGAGGAGAAATCATATGATTCCTAGGAAGTGGAGTGGTATGACTTCATTCGAAGGCTTCCTCAGAAGTTACAAGCATCAGCATCGCAGTAAATATTATAAAATATAATTCTACAGAATCAAGTAATAATTCTAAATTAAGGTTAACCGTCCTGGAAGCCAAATGTTGCGTGGAGGAATTCTGTCTATTGAAGAGAAATGAATTGCAAATCGCGTGCGTGAATGACTGAAAGCACTCTGCAAGGACCAGCCACATGAACGTACTCTTCCTTCTTCCTTCGGCAAAAAATTATATCTTGCTTTGCAACGGAGAATTCAAATGGAGATTTAGAGAATCTTCCATGAACGGCAATTATTCTCCTTCTTGAAATGACCACATGTGGGAACACGCCAGAGTGATTCCTCTTGTGGGATGGTATTTTCATTGGATGAGGCTCGGTTGATCATGGATGCAGAAAAATGGATGATATTACTGAAGGATGATGTGTGATTGGTAATTGTGTGTCTCACCATTGTTGGTTTTCCCAATATCCTTCCGTGAGCGTTGGTAGTTATTTATACTTCTTGCCATTTTGTTGTTTTGTCGAAGGCAGTAATAGACAGGAGACGGAATACGAGGTTGGAGTTTTTTTCTCTTTTTAGGTGAAAGACTTGACTAGAAAAATCCCAAAAGAAACAAAGGGGAAGAGAGCATAAAAATCTAATCACAGAGAGTGAGAGTGAATGAAAAATGTTAGAGATATTTCACTTTTTTCGGGGCTCAACAATTTTATTTTGAAAACGGTCAGAAACTGAACCCTTCCCTCTATGGAGAGAGAGAGAGAGAGAGAGAGAGAGAGAGAGAGAGAGAGAGAGAGAGAGAGAGAATTCTTCATCCTCAATGGAAAGAGAGAGCGAGAATTATTTTTTAATCCAACCCACCTTTTGTGCCCCAGAATAATGAGACGTCAGAATTCGAACAATATCGCAGAGGTCTTGTGCTCCAATTTCAGCCTCGAATTTTTCCTTCGTGCAACGAATGATTCCAGGACATTGGCTGGGCATGGAAGGGACCTTCGAAAAGGCTTCATGTCAGTTATTTCTCTTTGTGTTTATTTTTTCATTATTTGAAATGGGTTATGAAGTTTTGTAGCTGTTCAGTTCAGACCTTGTTGCAGACTTTATTTGAGATTTAAACATTCCTTTATTGTTCTTAGGAATAGTCCATGCAGAGTTTAAATCAATTTAGGTTGCGACATTCATGTGGCTAGTTTTTTCTATTATATAAAAAGTAATTTTTTTGTCTCATACAGAAGGATAACAGGTGAGATGAAGAAAATCCTCCTAGTTTGGCAGACATTCCGGAACTACTGAAGGAAGATTAGGAATCATCTCGAAGAAGGGATAAGTCATTGCGAGAGTTGTTTAGGGAATATTAGGGAATGCTTGGGGGAGATTTATATCTGAATTACTTGGGGAAATAAGAGTATTTAAAACTTATCAGTGGGAAGAACCTTAAAGAGGATGAGAGAGCACAAACGGAGGAGAGAAATGGAGAGAAAGAGGAAACGATGTCGATGAAGATATTGATGATCTTGGGAAGTTTATTGTGTTGGTCCTTCTCGAAGGTGAAGGCGATGGAAGAAGGAGAGATGAAGAGGCACAAGAGACGAGGAAGAGAGATGAAGGAAACTTCACTTATACTCCCGTCTTTCATATTGGAAAGCCCAAAGGTTACTGCCTCTGGTACGACGTTTTCACAGAATAAGATGTCCGTAAGAGGTATATGAATATCCTGAGTGTAACGAAAAAAAAGAATGATTAAAATAATAATTATCAAGTAACAAAATTAAATGTTACTGTGTAGCAAACTGAACAATGAATAATGTTGATAAAGAAGGGGAAAATCAGTAAAAAAGAGAAAGGAGGTAGGAATTATCTCTAACAAAAGTTACACTTCTCATCGTTTTCGGTTATGAAGGATACTATAATATAATTTATTTGTTTTATCATTATTTGTAGTGCCTCCTCGTTTTCCTCTCTTTAACCTTCCTACCTGCTTTTCCATCGTCTTAACCTTCCTGGAGAACCAAGGACATAAACTTCCAATCATCGTCAACATTTCCATCAGCATGATTTCTAGTTTCGTTTCCTTCTTATGTTTTCATTTTAGCACTCTTTTGATCCTTCCCATTCGCAGATCCCAAAGCCATTCCTCGTTTTCTCTGCCGGGCAATTGTGCTTTCCAAAGTTATTTCTCATAACTCATTGCGACATAAATCTTCCTTTCCAGATTTCCAAATCTTTCTTCTGGAGCTCTTGCCATTTAAATTTTTATTTATTTATTTATTTATTCATTTATTAGTGTATCCCTTATGTCTGTATTAAAGTAATTTTTTTTGTCCTTTTCTTTGTTAACTTTATGCTATGAATAAACTTTCGTTTAATACTTGAGGTAGATAAGGAATTCTTCTCAGCGAAATTCTCCTCAGATTGATTTATAAGGATGGAACCTTTAAACCTTTCTGCAGTTTGTTAATTCTTGGCTAAAAATTTCGGCGGAATTTTATGCCCTTAATTAAGATAGAACAAAATTTAACAACATAATGTAATGTCTGAAAGAATGTTTTCTTTTAAAGATAACAAAACTGGTCAACCTGATTGGAGAGGAAATAGGAAATAAATGAAAAATAAGCTGACTGAGGCGTGACGAAGGATCTTTGATCAATATGCAGTGAATTGAGATCAAGGTCCAGAGAATATCCTTGACATCCTTCGATGCATTAATGACTGGAAGGATTAATTACCGAAATTTTAAGGGTAAAAGGTCTCTCTCATTTTTCTTAGGCACAATAGGTTAGTCAGAAGAAAAAAACTCTCTCTCTCTCTCTCTCTCTCTCAGGTTCGCATAAAATTTTTCAATTAGTCATTCACCTCCCAAAGGAAATTTCGAAATTTCACTTAAGTATGTTGTTTATTTATTTATCTATTTATTTATTTATTTATTTTACTTTTGTGACAAAATAAGAACAATAACTTGACCAGCTACAAAGGAGAGTTAGAACTCGCAATTATTCTTCATTTAAGTCATTATCGTAGTTACCTAAATATTCGGTGCTGTTAATATTTTCGTTTCCGAACGGAAGTAAGCCATGATCTATTTCGGAGACATTAATAAGGAGTCATGAAAAACGTCTTGTTAACCAAGTTAGGATCCAGACCGAAACTGACCAGTTTTCCCTGGAAAATACAGATTCTTAAAGAATCACAAAAAGTCATTCATTAGGTTTCGTATCATCCACCAGACAGACAGACAGACAGACAGACAGGTGTAACTAATAATGTTTTAAAGATGAAAGTAATAATGCCGTGCGAAAACCTTAGACAGACGTTAAAGGTCTGAATTTGCAAGGCAGTTTTTTCGGCATCTATTTCGCCCCCTGCTCAGAAAATCTAGCCTCGTCGAAAAACTCCATCCCGCTATTCGAAGCTTCCTGACTTTTTCATATTTCTCGCTTTTTTATGTTCCCCTTTTACCTGGCCGGGATCTGCTTCATATTAAGTACCCCGAGAGAGAGAGAGAGAGAGAGAGAGAGAGAGAGAGGACATTGTCTTACTTGTCACCGAAGATTCATAAATATGGCATCCCCATGAGGATCGTACCTCTTGCGGCAAGTCGAATGGTTGGAATACAAAATTATTCCCATAATTAAATTTACGACGAGGCAGGCAATATAAGGGGGAACCACAATGAAAATGTTATTCTTAAGTGGACTCTCTCTCTCTCTCTCTCTCTCTCTCTCTCTCTCTCTCTCTCTCTCTCTAAGACACAATATTGTCATATTATCAACGACTCTTCCCAATTTTATGAGCAGCAGCAGTAATTTGATTTCGAGTTTCATTGATTGTCCTGCTTTGGTTTACTTCTGTTAGATCCAGGAGATTTTCATCTTCATTGATTGGCAGTTCATTGCAGGATAAGGATTATTATTATTATTATTATTATTATTATTATTATTATTATTATTATTATTATTATTATTATTATTATTATTATTATTATTTTCTGTCACAGTCATCCAATTCCAGTGGGTGATTTTAGTGTGGGGTTCCGGGTTGCATCCTGCCTCCTTGGGTGTCCATGACTTTTCTCACCATTTGCGCAGTTTCCAGTAGCACACTCTTCTGCATGAGTCCTGGAGCTACTTCAGCATCTAGTTATTCCATGACCGTTTACAGGGATCTTGGGATCGTGCCTATTGTTCATATTTTTATAAAATGTGAATTATTATTATTATTATTATTATTATTATTATTATTATTATTATTATTATTATTATAAATGTCATCGTAGAGTATTTTGACAGAACTAAATATCTGCATGCAAGGTAGGTGCCATTTGTACTTATTCACAAACATGCATGAACGTTTATTATTATCATTATTTGTGTCTGTGAATTTTAGTTCTATTCATTTTGCGAAGAATATGTGCGCCCTCCTTACAATGTCCTCGCACGAAATTACTGGCTGCATATTTTTAAGAAAGTGTTTTCAGAAGCTTGAGTAAAAAAAGCATTACTTCCTGAACTTTTATGTTGTACGGTATATTATGTTAGCAGCATATGCAATGTAACTCTCTGATTTTACAGTCGTTTCTATAAACCTCTTTCAATAAATTAGGAAATTGCTCAGTGTATGGAATTTCAAGATTTCAGTTTTTAATGTAAGATAGTCATCTGACCCAAACCACCTTTTATTTATGTTTAAAGTTTTGCAACAGAAATAAATTTACGATCATGCACTGAAGGCTTCATCTTTCGTTGTCGCCTGTTGTCCTTTTAGATACTTGGAGGTATTTACATTTGAACTTGTATTCTCTTCCGAAATCTGTGAGTTACGCAAACTGTAAAAGGAAAGTGAGAAATTATATATTTCCCTCCAAGTGAAATGGTTTGGCCTCGATCGAAGGCTTCCTCAACATAAGGAAGTCACACTTTATGAAGTGACAAGTATAAACAACCCGATAAATCATGGTAAAGTATAATTCTACAGAATTAAATACTGATTCGAAGTGGAGGTCGATCGTTTTCGAAGCAAAATGTTGCATGAAGGAATTCTATCTGGACCTGTTTATCGAGGATAAATGAATTCTTGGACGTGTTTAGGAATGACTGAAAGGATTCTGCAATAGGCAACCATATAAGTACAGTCGTCCTTTTGCTAAGAAATGATACCTTGCTTTGCTATGGAGAATTCAAAAGGAGAATTACACCGAACTCAGGGAACCACAATTGTCCTCCCTTGAAATGACCGTATGTTGAGCACGCCGGAATGATTCTTGTTTTGGGAACGGATGATACTACTAATGGATGACGGGTGACTGGGAATTGTTATGTCCAATGTTGGTTTTCTTTCGTGACCTTTGTTATTTAATTATCTGTCTTGAATTATTTTGGTTTTGTTTCGTCGAATGCATCAATAGAATACGAGGTGAAAGTTCCTTTTTTAACAGGTAAAAGACTGGACTCGAAAAATCCCAAAAGAAACAGAGACAGAGCATAAAACTCTAGAGAGAGAGAGAGAGAGAGAGACCTTACCTTACAGACCTTACATCTTGTTCGGGTTGCCCCAGGTCCCTCAGTGTGAGGCACCTCTAAGTTCTACCAGAGAGTTGCTAGTACATCTTCCGGTATATTTTTGCATCTTCCAATCTTGGATGGTCTGGGATGCAGTTTAGAATGTTTCGTCGAGCTTATTCTTAAACACATCCTACGCTCACTCCTGATATATTCCTCAGATGAGCTGGCAACGCATTGAATAGACGCTGCATTATCGATGCTGGTGCGTAGTGGATTAATGTCTGTGTGCTTTCCTTATTTTTCCTGGTATAGTTTTGGGCACTATTAATCTACCTCTGCTTGCTCTTTCTGATATTTTTAGTTCCATGATATTTTCTGCTATTCCTTCTATCTGTTTCCATGCCTGAATTATCATGTAGCGTTCTCTTCTCCTTTCTAGACTATATAATTTTTAAGAATTGTAGTCTTTCCCAGTAGTCTAGGTCCTTAACTTCTTCTATTCTAGCTGTAAAGGACCTTTGTACACTCTTCTATTTGTGCAATATCCTTTTTGATAGTGTGGGTACCATATCATATTGCAATATTCAAGTGGACTACGAAACATAGGTTTTATAAAGCATAATCATGTGTTCAGCTTTTCTTGTTTTTGAAGTGCCGTAACAACATTCCCATTTTTGCTTTACATTTTGCCAACAGAGTTGCTATTTGATCATTGCATAACATGTTCCTATTCATCATCACACCAAGGTCTTTAACTGCTTCCTTATTTGTGATGGTCTCATTATTAGGTCCCTTATATGCATATAGCTTTCTTTCTCTGTCTCCATAATTTATTGATTCAAATTTATCAGAGTTAAATACCATCCTATTTACCTCTGCCCAATCATATACTTTGTTAAGGTCTCTTTGTAGAGCGTTCCTATCTTCATCACAAGTAATTTCTCTACTTATTGTTGTGTCATCTGCGAAACTACTCACTACCGAATCCTTAACATTATTGTCTATGTCTTCAATCATAATAACAAACAGTATTGCAGCTAACACCGTACCTTGCGGCACACCGGATATTACCTTGGCTTCATCCGATTTCTCGTCGTTTGCAATAACTATCTGTTTTCTGTTGTGTAAAAATTCTTTTAAACCATCTTCCTACTTTATCCACGATATTGTGTTTTCTAATTTTTTTCGCTAATATATTATGGTCTACTTTATCAAAAGCTTTTGCAAAGTCTAAATAAACCACATCTGTTTCATTTCCGCTTTTCATATTTTTGAATATGTTCTCACGGTGGACTAACAGTTGGGTTTGTGTACTTTTTCCGGGTACGAAACCATGTTGTCCTTTATTAAACAAATTATTTTTTATTAAATGTTTCATAATATTTTTCTCATTACCCTTTCATACACTTTCATAATATGTGATGTTAGACTCACAGGTCCTATAATTACTTGCCTCTAGTCTTGATCCACTTTTGAAAGTAGGGGTAATATATGCTAATTTGTGCTCATCATATATCTTGCCTGTATCTACACTTTGTCTTAATAATATTGCAAGTGGCTTTGCGATAGAATGAACTACTTTCTTTAACAAAATAGCAGGAATTCCATCAGGCCCTGCAGCAGCTCCATTTTTAATTTCATTAATAGCCTGCACAATATCAGCTTCATAATATCTATGTCAGCTAAATATTCACTATTTTTTCATCCCTTACTTCTATATCATATCTTCATTATCTATTCTAGGGGTGAATTCTCTATATTCGTTCTGCCAGAATGTTGCAAAATTTCCTTTTTTTCATTCGTTAATCTCCCTTCAATTCTCAGAGGGCCTATTTCTATTCTTCTTTATTCATCTTCTTCGCATATGAGTATAATAGTTTTGGGGTTTTGCTTGATATTTTAATAGGGTTTTTTCTTCCAGTCCCGTTTTCATTTTCTTTTGATTGTATAATCTTTTGTTCTGCATTTTCTATCTTACTTTTTAGTTCTATAACTTTCCATGCATTTTTTTCTTTTGCAAGACCTTTTTTCCACTTTCTGATTTTCTGGAACAAGATCCTTTCTGTCTCTTGGTATGCATGAATGTGTTTACTTTTCTTCTTCGGTATATATTTTCCACTATTTTCTCCAATATTTTATATAATATCTCCGTATTTACCCTTATGTCATCACTTACGAAAATGTTATCCCAATCTTTGTTTAATTCTTCATTAATTTTCTGACCATTTATATTTTTACTGTAGAAGTTGTATTTTCCATATCCTTCCCACTTTTTCATTTCTGCTTATCTCTATTTTCACTTGCTTTGGAATAAACTGTTAATTCTATGACATTATGGTCTGAAATACTCGCATTATAAACTATTATTTCTTTAAACATAATTCATCTCGTTCACAAATACTAGGTCTAAAGTATTTTCCTTCTTGTTGGCAGGTGATTTGATTTGTTGAATGTTGTATTGTAGTAGCATATCTAATAGCTTTTCAAATTGCCTCTTATCTTCTGCACTACTATTATTCTCTTTTTTATATGTATAAGTACAACCACAATCTCCTATTCGTTCTTTCCATTCTACGAAGGAAAGTTGAAGTCACCAGTAGGAGAATAGTCCAGTCCTTGTGATTTCTACATATATCATCCAATTTTTCAATTATTAAGTCAAACTCTTTAGTATTAGGAGTCTATATATTACTATGTTCATCAATTTTTCAGAGAGAGAGAGAGAGAGAGAGAGAGAGAGAGAGAGAGAGAGAGAGAGAGAGAGAGAGATGAAAAATGTCAGGGATATTGCACTTATTCTTTTTTCCGAAGCTCAGCATCAACTGTATTTTGAAAAAGAAAAATCAGATGTTGAAAATTTCCCCGTAAGAGAGAGAGAGAGAGAGAGAGAGAGAGAGAGAGAGAGAGAGCCTCTTCATCTTCAGTCGAAAGGGAGAGCGATAATGATTTCCGAATCTTACCTACCTTTTGTGCGTCCGAATAATGAGACTTCAGAATTCGAACAATATCGCAGAGGTCTTGTGCTCCAATTTGGGCCTCGAATTCTTTCAGAGATTCGGTCCTTCAGGCAACGAATGATTCCAGGACGTTGGCTGCGCGTTGAAGGACCTTTGAAAGGACTTCATGTCAGTCACCTCCCTTTTATTTCCATTTCGGCCTCTATATAAAATGGGTTATGAAGTTTTGTAGCGATTCAATTGAAGCCTTGTTGCATCGCAGCCTTTATTGGAGATTTCGAAATAACCTTCGTTTATTTCAGGAATGTTTTGTGCAGAAATCTAGATATATTTGTTGAGAAAATCCTTTTGCGCTGCGTTTTTTACTTGAAAAGGTTTCGCAAAGATATAAAGTGTTAATTTTCAATAGTCATTTCCTTGTTTTGTATCTCAAATAGGAGATTGAACAGACCTAACCCCAGTTCAATTCGCAAGTCGTGTTACGAGTGGAGAGGTGTGTATGTTTCTTTATAAACACAGGACGTTTGTGCGACTGTTGGGGATGGCAGGTTTTGAGAGAGAGAGAGAGAGAGAGGAGAGAGAGAGACCTTACCTTTCACCTTACCTTACAGCTCGTTCGGGTTGCCTCCGGTCCCTCAGTGTGAGGCACCTCTAATGTTTACCAGAGAGTTGCTAGTGCATCTTCCAATCTTGGATGGTCTGGGTTGCAGCTTAGATATTTGTCGAGCTTATTCTTAAACATATCTATGCTCACTCCTAATATGGTCCTCAGATGAGCTGGCAACGCACTGATTAGTCGCTGCATTATAGATGCTGGTGCGTAGTGGATTAAATTCCTGTGTGCTTTCCTTAGTTTCTTGGTATAGTTTTGGGGACTATTAATCTACCTCTGCTTGCTCTTTTTGATATCTTTAGCTCCATGATGTTTTCGGTAATTCCATCAATCTGTTTCCATGCCTGTATTATCATGTAGCGTTCTCTTCTCCTTTCTAGACTATATAATTTTAAGGATTGTAGTCTTTCCCAGTAGTCAAGGTCCTCAACTTCTTCTATTTTAGCTGTAAAGGACCTTTGTACACTCTCTATTTGTGCAATATCCGTTTGGTAGTGTGGGTACCATCTCATATTGCAATATTCAAGTGGATAATAGACAAGATAAAGAAAATGCTCTCAGTGGAGACAGAGGAAGGAACTAGGAAATAAAGATTTGCAATAATTACGAGGATGGGATTGGGAGAACGGCAAGGACTCTGGAGGGAAGACCAGAGACTGCCCCTTGGGAAGATTGACCTCTGATTTATTTTGGAAAAATAAGAAGCTCTGAGAATTATCAGAGGGAAGAACATTCAAGGAGGTTGAGAGATTATAAATGGAGGAGAGAAATGGAGAGAAAGAAGAAACGATGTCGATGAAGATATTGATGATCTTGGGAAGTTTATTGTGTTGGTCCTTCTCGAAGTTGAAGGCGATGGAAGAAGGAGAGAAGAAGAGGCACAAGAGGCGAGGAAGACAGATGAAGGAACCTTCACTTATGAGCTTATCCTTCATAAAGTAAAGCCAAAAGATTAATGACTCCAACAAGAGCATTACACAGAATAAAATGCCCGTAACAGGTTATATGAATATTCTGAGTACTATAACGAAAAAATGGTTAGAATAGTCATTATCAAGTAAAAAATTAAAAGTTTCTTGGTAGTGAAGTGAACAATGAATAATGTTGATAAAGAAGAGGAAAATCAGTAAAAAAGAGAAAGGAACCAGGAATGATCTCTACCATAAGTTACTTTTCTCATCCTTTTCCTTTATGAAGAAGAAGAATAATGTATTCGTTTATCATAATTTGGAGCGCCTCATCATTTTCCTTTCTTTATCCTTCCTACCTGCTTTTCCATCGTCTTAACCTTCCAGGAGAACCAAGGACATAAACATCCAATCATCGTCAACATTTCCATTAACGTAATTTCCTCTTTTTCTTCCCTCTTGTTTCCTTTTAACTCATGGTTTATTTCTTTTTATGATCTCTCAGAGCCATTGCTTGATTTCTCTCCCGAGCAATTATGTTATCGAAAGTGACTTCTTCCGCATCATTCCGATATAAATCTTCTTAAACCGACCCGTAAGTATTCATTCAAGAGCTCTTGTCATATTAAGCTTTTTTGAGAATTCCTTGACGCCTCTTTTGACTTAATCATTTGGCTAGTTCTTTTATTGCTCTATAAATTGGCTAGACTTCGGTTTTATACGTGACGTACACAAAAAGAGTGGATTCTGATTCCATTTAACGGAATTCTGCAGAGATGGAATTATGAAGATGAAACCTTCATGAACATTGGCATTAAGTCTTTTTCTAGGTGTCTTTCATAAACATTTCATTGCCATCGTATGTATCCGTAATTTAATCAGTAATACAAACTCTAAATCATATAAGTTCTGAAAGTATTTTTTGAATGATGACCACACTGGAAAACCTGCTTATAGATGAAAATAAAAAAGAGACCAAAAGTAAAGCGGTTGGCGCATCTCAAAGGATCTTTGATCTATATGAATTCAATGCAGATCAAGGTCCAGGGACTGTCTTTGACATCCTTCGTTGTATTAAGGACTGAGAGGATTACTTTCTCAAAGTTGGGATTAAAAAGCTTCTGTCCGATTTTCCTTGTGCAGAATAAGTCGGAAGAAAATTCTCTCTCTCTCTCTCTCTCTCTCTCTCTCTCTCTCTCTCTCTCTCTCTCTCTCTGTTGTTTCACTAAGATCGTAACTAGAACAGCTGGGAAGGGCAATAATAGCTTGCAGTGTGTTTTAATTGCATTCTGCATAGATATCGATATATTCGGTTATTCTCAATATATTTTCTTTCACGAACGGAAGAAAACCATAATCTTCTTAAAGTGTGACAGTAATAAGATAAGAAAGTGAAAAAGAATAGTTTTATCTCCATGAGTGGTTCCGCACCGAAGTTGATCTATTTTCCCGGGAAAATCTGAAATCTTAAAAAATCTTAAACAATCCGTCATTAGTTTTGACGTCATCCGGTTAACAGTCAAATGGATGTAACTAATAACATAACCCCAGGTGACAGTGACACAATAGCATGAAAAGATGATGAGAAATCCTTAGCTGTTAAAGGCTGACTTTTATAAGTGCATTTTCTTCATCGTCTTTCGTTTCCTGCTCAGAAAATCGAGGGCAGTCGAAATATGCCAGACCGCTTCAGGAAGCTTCCTGACCTTTTTGTATATCTCATTTTTTTTATATTCCGCTTTTATTTGGTCGGTGATCTTTCACATCATGTACCGTGAGAGAGAGAGAGAGAGAGAGGGTATTATATTGCGTATTACCGAATATTCAATATGAAGTGCCCCAGAGCATAATACTTCTGCTAGTCGAATGTCTGGAATTTAAAATTTTTCCCGTTTTGTCCCATAGAATAAGTTTGCCATGGTGCAGGGTGAGGGAGAACTACAGTGGAAAACTTATTCGAAAGTTGACATTCTCTCTCTCTCTCTCTCTCTCTCTCTCTCTCTCTCTCTCTCTCTCTCTCTCTCTCTCTTTGGGACGGAATAATCTCTTATTATCCTCAGGAGCGATAACTTATTTTATCATTCTCTTCCTCAACGACTCGTCCCTATATTAGGAGCAGCACTATAACATATATTTTGATTTATTGAAATGGGAAATTGTTCAATGTCACATATATCGTGAACTCAAACTGATTAATGTAAGGAAGTCATCTGAATCCAGCTGCATTTGATTTATTCTGCGATATTTGCAACTAAAATATTTTATGCGATTACGTGAAATTTGTGAAATTTATGACTGAAGCAAATTGCAACAAGAAGTGGATAAATTATGTTTTCTTTCAAGTGTGGTGCTATGACCTCATTCGACGGCTTTCTCAAGATGAGGAATCCTCGCTTTATAAAGTTACAAGTATAAACATCCCAGTAAATCATGGCAAAGTATAATTCTACAGAATCAAGTAATAATTCCAATTCGATGTCAATCTTTCAACCAAAATGTTGCATGAAGGAATTCTAAATTGTACTGAGGAAGGAATTCCTTGAAGAGTGTGCGAATGATTGAAAGGACTCAGCAATATGCAGACATATAAGCACGATTGTTGGCTTTGCATTGGGGAAGTCAAAAGAAAAGTTTCACAATCCTCCAGAAACGGCAATTATCCTGCTTGAAATGAATTTATGTTGGAGCAAGTCACAATGGTTCCTATTATGGGATGGTATTGTGATTGGACTGGTTTTGATTTTTCTGAGCAGGACGAGGATTTCGCGGCTTTTCGATCAAGAGTTGTTCGGAATGGTCGGTGACTCCCGGGGATTGCAGCTATTGTGGGGTTCTTCGGATCGTTTCGTGAGAATTGATATTTGTCTTTTTGTATTCCGTATTTTCTGCTATTCCTTCTATCTGTTTCCATGCCTGAATTATCATGTAGCGTTCTCTTCTCCCTTTCTTTTAGACTATATAATTTTAAGGATTGTAGTCTTTCCCAGTAGTCAAGGTCTTTAACTTCTTCTATTCTAGCTGTAAAGGACCTTTGTACACTCTCTATTTGTGCAATATCCTTTTGATAGTGTGGGTACCATATCATATTGCAATATTCAAGTGGACTACGAACATATGTTTTATAAAGGCATAATCATGGTTTGTTCAGCTTTTCTTGTTTTGGTGAGTGCCGTAACAACATTCCCATTTTTGCTTTACATTTTGCCAACAGAATTGCTATTTGATCATTGCATAACATGTTCCTATTCATCATCACACCAAGGTCTTTAACTGCTTCCTTATTTGTGATTGTCTCATTATTAGGTCCCCTATATGCATATAGCTTTCTTTCTCTGTCTCCATAATTTATTGATTCAAATTTATCAGAGTTAAATACCATCCTATTTACCTCTGCCCAATCATATACTTTGTTAAGGTCTCTTTGTAGAGCGTTCCTATCTTCATCACAAGTAATTTCTCTACTTATTCTTGTGTCATCTGCGAAACTACTCACTACAGAATCCTTAACATTACTGTCTGTCTTCAATCATAATAACAAACAGTATTGCAGCTAACACCGTACCTTGCGGCACACCGGATATTACCTTGACTTCATCCGATTTCTCGTCGTTTGCAATAACTATCTGTTTTCTGTTGTGTAAAAATTCTTTTAACCATCTTCCTACTTTATCCACGATATTGTGTTTTCTAATTTTCTTCGCTAATATATTATGGTCTACTTTGTCAAAAGCTTTTGCAAAGTCTAAATAAACCACATCTGTTTTCATTTCCGCTTTTCATATTTTTGAATATGTTCTCACGGTGGACTAACAGTTGGGTTTGTGTACTTTTTCCGGGTACGAAACCATGTTGTCCTTTATTAAACAAATTATTTTTTATTAAATGTTTCATAATATTTTTCTTCATTACCCTTTCATACACTTTCATAATATGTGATGTTAGACTCACAGGCCTATAATTACTTGCCTCTAGTCTTGATCCCCGCTTTTTTTTTTTTTTTGAAGTAGGGGTAATATATGCTAATTTGTGCTCATCATAAATCTTGCCTGTATCTACACTTTGTCTTTTTAATAATATTGCAAGTGCTTTGCGATAGAATGAACTACTTTCTTTAACAAAATAGCAGGCACTCCATCAGGCCCTGCAGCAGCACCATTTTTAATTTCATTAATAGCCTGCACAATATCAGCTTCATTAATATCTATGTCAGCTAAATATTCACTATTTTCATCCCTTACTTCTATATCATTATCTTCATTATCTATTCTAGGGTGAATTCTCTCTTATATCGTTCTGCCAATATGGTTTTGCAAATTTCCTTTTTTTCATTCGTTAATCTCCCTTCAATTCTTAGAGGGCCTATTTCTATTCTTCTTTTATTCATCTTCTTCGCATATGAGTATAATAGTTCGGGATTTTGCTTGATATTTAATAGGGGTTTTTCTTCCAAGTCCCGTTTTTCATTTTCTTTTGATTGTATAATCTTTTGTTCTGCATTTTCTATCTTAATTTTTAGTTCTATAACTTTCCATGCATTTTTTTCTTTTGCAAGACCTTTTTTCCACTTTCTGATTTTCTGGAACAAGATCCTTCTGTCTCTTGGTATGCATGACTGATGTTTACTTTTCTTCTTCGGTATATATTTATCCACTATTTTCTCTAATATTTTATATAATATCTCCGTTTTCACTTGCTTTGGAATGGACTGTTAATTCTATGACATTATGGTCTGAAATACTCGCATTATAAACTATTATTTCTTTAACATAATTCATCTCGTTCACAAATACTTGGTCTAAAGTATTTTCCTTTCTTGTTGGCAGGTGATTTATTTGTTGAATGTTGTATTCTAGTAGCATATCTAATAGCTTTTCGAATTGCCTCTTATCTTCTGCACTACTATTACTCTCTTTTTTATATGTATAAGTACATCCACAATCTCCTATTCGTTGTTCTTTCCAGTCTACGAAAGGAAAGTTGAAGTCTCCAGATAGGAGAATAGTCCAGTCCTTGTGATTTCTACATATATCATCCAATTTTTCTATTATTAAGTCAAACTCTTTAGTATTAGGAGGTCTATATATTACTATGTTCATTAATTTTCAGATTCAAATTCTACCGCTATTAGTTCACATTCTGAGTTACTATATTTCTCATATATTTGTCCTTGTTTTTTGTCTTTCCCATATATTGCGGTTCCCCCTTGATTCCTATTTTTTCTATCTGATCTATAAGTTTGGAACCCTTTTGTTTGATCATCATTCCCAGTCTCTTGGGAATACCAGGTTTCACTTATATTCATTATATCTATTTTCTTTTCAATTTGGGTTAGTTCTTCTAAGTACTCTATTTTTCTTTTTGAGTTACTCGTAACTAAACCCTGCGCATTCATCACTATGATGGTTTGCGTGTTTTTCTCCTTCATTTAATATTGTAATAATAAGGATTTCCCATGTCTCTTTCCTGTTCTGGTATGTTGTTCTTTTTTTCATTTCCAGAAATTCTGACATTAAAAATCAAACTTTCCATAATATTTGTTCTCCTTCATCATAATATTCATTTTGTGTCTGAATCTGCAATTTTCTCCATATCTGCAATATCCTCTTGCATAATAAAAGTTATTATCTCTTGAGTAGAATCTTGGAGCTGATGCATTGAAATTTTTTGCTGACACCTCTGCATATCTCGTTGATGGCTTGCTTTTTTCTTTTACATGATATTCTTCATTCCTCTCTTTATTTGTTTCTTTCTTATTTTGGATTTTATTACTTGATTGGTTATTTATTTGATTATTTTTCATGGCTACAGGGTGCATATATTTACATTTTTTGTCGAGAGAGAGAGAGAGAGAGAGAGAGAGAGAGAGAGAGAGAGAGAGAGAGAGAGAGAACTCTCCACCCTTAATAAAAAGAGAGAATTATCTTTTAATCCAACCCAGCTTTTGTGCCCCTTAATAATAAGATGTCAGGATTCGATCAATATCGCAGAGGTCTTGTGCTCCAATTTTGGCCTGAAATTCTTGCAGTGATTCGGTCCTTGAGGCAACGAATGATTCCAGGACGTTGGCTGCACATTGAAGGACCTTTGAAAGGGTCTCATGTTGGTCATTTCACTTTTGGTTTCATTTTTCTCATTTTCTTAAAAAAGGGACATGAAGTTTTGTAGTGATTGCATGTTATGAAGCCTTGTTGTGACATCTTGAGGGTTTTCATTTTGGTAGTTTTTTTTTAATGGGTTATGAAGCTTTGTAGTGATTCAGTGGAAGCCTTGTTGAAGACATCTTTGGAGGTTCTGAAATATTCTCATTCGTTTTAGGAAAGGTCTGTGCAGAAATGGAAGAAGATTTGATAAGTGTTATTTTGACTCGCGTTTTTCATGCGTAAAGTTTTTCGAAGATGTAAATTATGAACTACATGAGTCATTTGCAAAAAAAACTCTACCTTAAAAAATCTTTTGAGTAAAATGAAAATACTTGATCTATATCTCGGATAGACAAATGAACAAGATAATATGAAGGAATTCATCCTATTGGAGGCAAACGAGAAGAAACTATCGAAGGAAGATTGAGGATAATCGCGAGGATGGGATAAGGGTCATGGCGAGAGGTCTCGGGGGATTATTAGGGAGTGTGCGTCGGGAAGATTTATACCTGATTTATTTTGGAGAAATAAGAAGTTTTGAGAATCATCAGAGGGAAGAGCCTTAAAAGCGGCGAAGAGAGCAAAAGGAAGAGACCAAGAAGAAACGTTGTCGGCGATGTTTATGTTGCTGGTACTTCTCGAAAGTGAAGACGATGGAAGGGCAGAAGAAGAAGGGCGACAGCCGTGAATAAGGATAGAAAAGAACCTTCACTTCAGCCTTTTTCTTTCTTCTCCCTGAGAGCCACAAGATTACAGACTTGAGCACGAGGCTAACCCAGAATGAAATGCCCTGGAAACATATATGAATATCCAAAGAAGAAAAAACGGTTAGAATATTAATTATCAAGTATTATTTACTTATAAGTAAAATGACCAGTGAATAAAGAAGATAAAGAAGAAAAAAATTAAGAAAATTGAAAGGCAGCAAAAAATGATCGTCAGTTTAGCCGTTATGAAAGAAAGATGAATCGGCGATTCAATTATGATTTATCATAATTTTCACCACCTCTTCATTTTCCTCATTTGATCCTTTCTAATTACTTTTCTATCGTCTTGACATTCCAACAGAACCAAAGCCATAAACACCCAACTACCATCAGTATTTTCATCAGCATCCTTTCTCTCCTCTTATCTCATATTTTCCTTGGAGTACTGTTTACTTCCCTTTCATGGTCCTTTCCATGCTCGAATCCCAAAGCCATTCCATCTTTTCTCTGCTGGGCAATTGTGCTACAAAACTTATCTCCCCCAAATCACTCCACATAAATCTTCCTTCAAGAGCTTTTGCCTTACTGAGGTTATTTGAGTAATTCCTTTACGTTGTTCTTGACTTGAATCGTTGTATGTAGACTCTTGCAATGTCCTCATAGGTTAATTAAACATTAATTTTATTCATGTGATGTATAAGGAAGGGATTTGTCTTCTACTCAACAGAATTCTGCTAAGATGGATTTATTACCAGGAAACCTTCCTTAAAGTTGCCAACAAGTCTTTTTCTTCAATTATTACCTCAGTATTTTATTCTTGTGATTAAAGCAACGAAACAAAATCTAGCGTGGTGTAATGTCTGGAAGAATGTTTTCTTTACATGATGACAAAACTGGAAAGCCTTCTTGGAAATGAAAGGGAAAAATAAATGATGAGTAACCTGACTGAAGTGTGGCAAATGATCTTTGATTAGAATCCACTCAGTGGAGATCAAGGTCCAGAGGATATTATTGACACCTTTCGCTACATTTAGGGCAGAAAGGATTAATTGCCAAAATTTAGGGCTACAAGGCCTGAACGCCATTTTTCTGAGGCAGAAAATTTTCTCTCTCTCTCTCTCTCTCTCTCTCTCTCTCTCTCTCTCTCTCTCTCTCTCTCTCTCTCTAATGGGAAAAGAATATCTTCTCTTCCCTTTTCTAATTAAAATGGTATCATACCAAGGGGAAATGGAATTGAAAAGAATGCAGCAAACGATTACCGACGCTACATTTCTCCAGGATTTCGTTCTCTCTCTCTCTCTCTCTCTCTCTCTCTCTCTCTCTCTCTCTCTCTCTCTCTCGTGGCGATCAAATCTTTCGAATCCAACCTTTCACTTCCCAAAAGAGATTTCGAAATTTCAGACAATCGTGATTTTTATGAAGTTGCAAGTAAATTTCAGTAGAATCAGGAATTCGTTTCCCACACGAAAGTGTGACGTAGACGAATTCTCTCTTGATCTGTGGATCGAGGAGAAGTGAATTCCATGGAGCGTGTGAGAATGATTGAAAAGACTCGGCAATATGCAGCCACATGAGCACAGTCGTCTTTTTGCTGAAAAGTTATATTTTGCTTTGCAACGGAAAATTCAGAAGGAATATGACACGATCCTGCAGGAGCCCCACAGTCATGCTTCTTGAAATGACCGTGTGTTGGAAGGACGCCACAGCGACTCTTATTGTGTGCTGACATTTGCATTGGATGGGTCTCGGTTTTTTGAGAGAGAGGTGCACGTTCAATGTCATCCATCAAGAGGAAAGGATGATACTACTTTTGGATGACTGGTGACTGGGATTTGGAGTTTCACCCATCGTGCGTCTTCTAGGTGTCCTATATCATCGTTTTTGCCATTTTGTTGTATCGTTTTGTCGAAGATAGTAATAGACAGGAGGCCGAACACGAGGTTAAAGTTCCTTATTACAGGTGAAAAACTCGACTTTAATGAAAAACAACTAAAGGAACAAAGAAGCGGAAAGCGTAAAAATCTAAATAGAGAGGGTGGGAAAGAATGACAAATGTTAAAGGACGTATATATATATATATTTTTATTGTCGGAACCTCAGCATCGATTTTATTTTGAAAAAGAAATGTCAGAAACTGAAGCCTCTCCGTAAGAGAGAGAGAGAGAGAGAGAGAGAGAGAGAGAGAGAGAGAGAGAGAGAGAGAGAGAGAGATACCCCTTTATTCTTAATAGAAATAGAGTGAGATTTATTTTTTAATCCAACCCACCTTTGTGCACCCGAATAATGAGACGTCAGAATTCGAACAATATCGCGGAGGTCTTGTGCTCCCAATTTGGGCCTCGAATTCTTTCAGTGATTCGGCCCTTCAGGCAACGAATGTATCGTTGACGTTGTTTAAGCCTTAAGGGACCTTTGAAAGGGCTTCTTGTCAGTTATTTCACTTTTTTATTTTATCATTTTTTAAAATGAATAATGAAGTTTTACCGACGTCATTTGAGCCTTACAAATTTTCTTAGTCTGTTTTGGGTTTGGTCTGTGCAGGAATGCAAAGAAATTTGTTAAGGAAATGGTTTTAGGGTGTGTTTATGTGCAGTGTTTTTGCAAAGACGTAAAATGTACATTTTCATGAATGACCTCCAAGAAAACTCCATCATAAAAATTATGTTGAGTTTAATGGAAATCCCTGTTCTATATCTCGTATAGAAGAATGAACAAAATAACATTTGAGAGGAAGAATATCACCTGATTGAAGATAAAAATGGAGGAATATGAAGATAATCACGAGGAAGGGACTGGGGTAGTGTCATGAGGGATTAGCAGGGAGTGTCCCTGTGGAAGATTGATCTTTGATTTATTTTTGGGGGAATAAGAAACTTTGAGGCTCTTCAGAGACAGAAGGAAGAGAGAAAAGAGAAACAAGAAACGATGTCTATGAGGTTATTGAAAATATTGAGGATGTTTAAACTGTTGGTAGTTCTCGAAAGCGAAGACGATGGAAGGGCAGAAGAAGAGGGGCAGTAGATGAGAAGGGTAGAAGAATTGCCTCCACTTCTGCTCTTGTATCCTCACTGGATAGCTAAAAGACTGACTTGAGTATTAATATTACCCAATATAAAAAACCCGTGCAAGATATATGAACATCCAAAATAGAAAAAATGGTAGCATATTAATGATCAAGGGATTAAAATATGCTGCTAATAAAATGAACAATGAATAAATAAGAAAAAGAAGAGAAAAATCAAGAATAAAGACATAATGGAATGTCGAATGATCGTCAGTTTTCTATATCGGAGTTTGTACTCTCATTGAATTTTCTCATCCCCTTGCCGTTATGAAGGAGGGAAAATAAATAAGCGATTCATTTGTAATTGAATTGACTATTGTCTACACCACCTCCTTTCCCTCTTTGTATCGCTCCTAACTGCTTTTCCATCGTCTTGACATAGCAGCAGAACCAAAGCCATAAACATCCGACCACCATCGGTACTTTCATCAGCATCATTTCTTCCTCTTCTCCTCTTATATTTTCCTTTGAGCTCTCCGCTGACTTCCTTTTTATGGTCCTTTCCATTCGCAAATCCCAAAGCCATTTCTTCTTTTCTCTGCCGGGCAGTTGTAATATCAAAACTTATTTCCCCCAAATCAGTTCGCATACGTCTTCCTTCCCAGGCTCCCAAATCTTCCTTCAAGAGCTCTTGCCTTACTGAGGGCTATTAACTCATTCGTCGACGTCTGTTTGAACTGGAGTTTTGTGTCATTGCTGTTATTAGTCTTTTACTTTGAACGAATTTCGGTTTTACACATGAGGTACATAAGGAAGGATTTTCGTCCCATTCTACGGAATTCTGCTGATATGGTATCGTTATGAACTTCGCCATTGTCCTTTTTTTATTTTTATTTTTAGTTTGTGATGTCTTGCATAAATATTTCAGCGTTATAATTTATTCCCTTATTTAAAACAACAAATTCTGAAATTACTTACTTTAAATGATGACAAAACCCTGCTCAGAATATGAAAGTGGAAAATATGAAAAATAAGCTGACTGACGCATGACGACGGATCTTTGATCAGTATGAAGTCGATTGAGATCAAGGTCCAGAGAATATCCTTTACATCTTTCGTTACATTAAGGGCTGAAAGGATTAATTGCCTAGTTTAAGGCTAAAACGCTTCTGTCCCATTTTTCAATGGCAGAATAGGTTATTCATAAGACATTCTCTCTCTCTCTCTCTCTCTCTCTCTCTCTCTGGAAAAGCCTTGAATATCTGCCCATCACCTTTTACATTACAATGTTGAAAGCTGCAGCTAACTCTCTCTCTCTCTCTCTCTCTCTCTCTCCTTTCAAGGACTCACCTCAGTTTCGGGAGCAGAAGCTTTTATTGATTTCGTGTTTCATTTATTTGTCTGCTTTTGTTTACTTCCGCAAGATCCCTTTGCATTTGTTACTATTATTGTTATTTCTTTTCAGATTTCTAAATATGTTCCTAAAATATATTCCAGGATTATCTTTATTTTGCATGAAATTTTAGCCCACCTCGTAATACTTTTTCGCAGAAAATTGACTGTCGATGTACTACATACACCTTTTTGCAATTCATTTTGTACATTCTGCAAATCAAATAGAAATAGTTCAAAACTGGTTGGACAATCAACATAATAAGTAGATGAAATGAGAAACTATTCAACATTTATAACTGTAAGCGAAACAATAAGTTATTATCTTTTGACATTTGGCAAAACTTTAACACTCCATATCTTTATTGTAAATGGCACAAACGAGAAGACAATCGTAACAACAGTTGAACAGTTCTCAGAGTTCAGCAACAATAATCGTTTTTAGGGAAAACATTTCATCAAAATTGAAAACAATCAGTAAAGCACAAAAACAAAGCACATTTATTGAGGATGGTAAGGGAGGTGTAATGTAGAAGTACAGCACTGAATCAGGTTAGTACTAGTTATCGAATTTCTAGACCAGTCACCTGCCATAGCCTCGTTGTCATCATGCCCAGGGTATCGGCGGTTGATAAACAGAGAATTATAGACACCTACAATGCAGGGGAAGATTTTATTGAAGCGGCAAGAGTACTTGTAGTTGTTCGCACCACTGCATGTTCTATCATATATAGGTATCAACTGCCGGGAGATGCAGTTGCAACACCACCATCAGACCTTGAGGGGGACAGCCCTCGAAACTGGATGATGACAGTAGGGATTTGCGGATTATGGTAATTGGAGCCATCCCAACCATAACCTTGAAGAATTTGAATGGAACGTTTCGCGAAATATGGCCCCAGAAACCAGCAGTATCCGATTCAACAATAGCAAGAGCCCTGGATGGAATGCTGATTAGTCTAAAATCTTGCGATGATGTACAAGTTCTCGGAATTTTCCGGGTACAGGAAGCACGAGTTACTCGTGCATACTGGTTGTATACTTTTGGTTTACAATGTCATCGCATTTACATCGAAGAGACAGGATTCAACCTCTTCACAAGACGTCACTACGGTAGAGCTCCCAGAAGAGAACACCTACATCGCATGGTAGGCAGTCAGCGTGGAAGAAACTTAACAGTTATTGCCGCTATATCTTACAGAGTTAGCTTGGTCTATCATGAGATCATTCATAGGAGTGTAAACAGAGAAATTTTCAGTGATTTTCTAACTTCACTCTCTTATTCTCGCGATGAAAGGGCAATATTAAATATGGACAATGCGCCATGCCATTCAAATGTTTCTATGGATATCGAATACTTAGGTTCCACCAAATTCCACCTTCCTCATCCCTATTGAGAATTGTTTCTGTGATTAAAGCAGACATGAAGCACCACCAAATATTCCTTTCCTCAACCCCATTGAGAATTCTGTGATAAAACCAGAAGGAAAGGTTAAATTTGATACAGCTGGATATGATGACTGGATGGCATGAAAGGATCATGGGTAGAGAATTGGCACAGTCAGTCTATGTAATGACAGAAAAAAACTACCCGGCACGCAGATGGATATATACTAAATAGTGTTCGGAATATGGATATTATTGCATTATCTACTCCTGACTTGTCTTTTGTATGTCCTATGACCCCATTCAAGTTTTGAATGTTTGACTAATGTAATGGCTTATATTTTTGTATACCATTGATACAGTATATTGAGTAAACACTGCAAATTAAATTTGTAATTTTTTCATCCACTGATAAAAATTTACAGCAACAGTCATTTCCATATTGAGCAAATGGAACAGTACAATGTACTTTGCAGCAGGTTTAAAAGAAAAAGCCTTTATTAGCAATGCTGCCTCACGTGAGATTTATCTACACTCTTGCAGGCGACTGTAGACGTATGAAGTAAAATACAATGCACAGAACATTAGAGTACTATTACTTTGTACATAAATTTCATTGAAAATATAAAAAGAATGAACGTTACTGTGCGGTAATGAGAGAGTACGACTTCTGAATGACTTGAGCAGTCTTGGATCATAGCCTAATACATAGTCTAAAGCCAGAAGTAAAAAAAAGAATAGTATATTGCTTGTAAGAGGCCAATTACGGCTGTCATTCGACGTAAAACGCAAGTACAATATTCTTGAATAAAGGAATTATTGTGTTATTATGTCTACTGGTTTTTAATGACCAAGAATGTCCCTAATGGCCACCGACCGTTCCATCGGATTAAGAAAGTTGTTTCGCCATTTTGAAAATTGTCGAAAAAGTAACGCACACAACTTCAAGTTATGATAATTTCCCAGTTACTGCAGATTGTTAAGGAATTTTTAAAGCATTGTTTCGTACTAACCACTAACCACATTTGCCGCAGCTTGTACACTGAATGTTTCAAAGTATTGCAGATTGTTCCGAACTGCTCACTTGGAAGCAAAGGGCATTACTTCACTTCATGATCTTTTAAGGCCCCCGGTTGATGCTCTAGCAGTGAGCGTATTTCAATTTGTTTTGCCTCTTTGTACAGTCGTGTCTATTGACAGTTTATTTCGGTAAACCAGGAAATTGCTCAGTGTCAGATATTTCGTGAACTCAAATTTTTTAATGCAAAGGTATTCAGGTTGCACCTTGACGTGTGTGTTTATGCCTTAGAATATTGCAGTGCCTTTTGAATGCGCCTGTTATTTTATAACTATTTCTCAGCGGAGTTCGGATTTTATTTCTGCATTTCAAGTTGTAACGACACGATTTGTTCCTGCCAACGTAAAGGATGCAGTAAGCTCTTATCCTCTTATGGAACTTTGACAAAATAAATCTGGCTTAACTCGAGTTCACATTCAAATGACAAGGGGGGATCATGCTGGAATTCAGTGCAACTTTGCTTTTTGCCACTTCCTTTAACTTTATCATGGGACGAGA
>NC_087203.1:69522796-69545296 GCF_015104395.2 Macrobrachium nipponense | reverse complement strand
GATATTAAAGGAAATTTGTAGCTCGATGCATATATATATATATAATATATATATATATATATATATATATGTATATATATATATAGATATGTTATAATATATATATATAATATATAATATATCTATATATATAATATATATATATTATTTATATAATATATATGTATATTTATATATATATATATAAATAATAGGATATATATATATTATATATATATATATATATATATATATATATATATTATTCATATACAGATGTGATTGTATATCAAATTTGCATTCCAGTCACTTATCGCATATTTGAAGAATCGTCCATCATATCCCAGTCCGGTTCCGAGTATGATTTATGGAGAATTGTATGAAGAAGAAGAGGAATTTATTATTTAGTAGATGTAATGGGGAAACCGCTTTCCAATCGCGTTTTGAAAGGATATAGTTTCCTTGTGCACTACCATCGAAACAATTGTCATTTATCTCCGGGCCAATAACTATTGTCCTGAAATGGCGCGTCGTGATTTATAAGTAGTTTACCAATATCTAGTCTCAGAAAACACATGCTTTTATTAGACGGATTTTATTTCTTTCTTACACAGACACATGCACACACATATATATTGATTTATTTATATACATACATGCATTGTCATTGTATATACATATATTATTTTGTTCACCGTTCGCTTTTAACTCTCAGTTGGGGTGGCTCTAGAAGATGTTAATTTTCTGGATGACTTCAATTTACCTCAGTCGATTCATTATCAGGCACATAGTTTAGCATCAGCAAAGGCATATGAATTTGTAAGGCATCTAGTCTACATCGTTCCGCCACGCTACTTTTATTATTGAACCAGCCTGCTGCTGGTAAAACTACTTTTCTTTTTACTAGACTTCGAATATAAATATATATATATATATATATATATATATATATATATATATATATATATATATATATATTACTATATATATACATATATATACATTTATAAATATACACATATCAAACATATATATATATATATCATATATATATATATATATATATATATATATTATATATATATATACTATAATGATAATAAAAAAAATGGCAAAATCCGCGAGGCTCTTTCTTGTTTGTCCGCCGCGGTTGGGGTAGGCAGGAGATCAGGATTCCAGCACAATCTAGCAAGTACCATCAAGCTCATTTATATTTGAATATGAGTACACCTCCACATACATATTATATATATCATATATAATATACACATGTATTTATATATATATATATATATATATATATATATATATGTATATATATATATATGATATATATATATATATATGTATGATATATATATATATATATATATATATATATATATATATATGTATATAGGTAATGTGTGTATACACACACAAACACACACAGCATATATATATATATATATATATATATATATATATATATATATACATATATATATACAAGTGTATTAAATGTTTTTTTTTTTCAAATACTGCAATTTAACCCCTGCAAAATTATTGATAAGAGATAAAATGTCAGTGAAGCTCTTTGTTAGTCATAATTTAATGATGGCAGTAAGTCAGTTTACAAATTAATGATTTCTTATACATACAATAAGGTTAAGAAAGAACTTGACAACTGACTAAATAAATGTGAGGAAGATTTTTTATTTTCTTTTTATCTTGCGTAAGTGTCAAGAAAGTCGAGAACATTGTCGTCTGTTGGAAGATTCCTGCAGACACTTTTGTAGACCAGTAAATACTGTAAGCAAGGCTATGAAACCCTTGGCTTTGGAAAGAGAAGTTTGATAGGTTTTGATCCCAATCTTAGATGATTTTGCAATCTCTCCCGATAACTGTCGGAAACCTAATGATCTTGATGTCCTGAGAATTGAGGATTCGTGATATTACGTGATGTTGAATATAGAATATAGAATTTAGAGCAAGGGTCCAGCACTGGGACGTATGAGGTCATTCAGCTGTGAAACGGAACTTGAGAGTAAAAGGTTTGGAAGGTGTTACAGGAGAAAAACCTCAAAGCATTTGCACTGTGAATCAATTGTTAGAAGAGGTGCACTGAAGGCGCTACCCGTCCTACCGCGTCCTCTTCAGTATCATCTCTGTAGATTAAACACGAGCAATCGGTCGGTTGGTAAGAAAAATATATACTTTGATAATACTCAGTCATATGATCGTCGTGTAAGATCACAGGTTTAACACAGACCTTTTGTCTTCATCTACGTATCGTCGCGATGCTTTTCTTATGTCCGAAAGGCTTGTTTACGTTTATTTTTCCACTCTCTTAAACGGATTAACCATTCTTTAAAGCGTTATAATTTTAGTAGTCATCCTCTTGTCCCTTTGTTAGTTCAGTATATGAATGTTATTTCTATAACTAGACTCTCTCTCTCTCTCTCTCTCTCTCTCTCTCTCTCTCTCTCTCTCTCTCTCTCTCTCTCTCTCCATAGAGCACAAGTTCTGTGGCGCCCAATCCGTAAATATTTAATTACTTCCTGGTATTAAACACGACATGGAGCATTACGTCTAATAACCTGGTATCATAAAATGTTTCGTAGTAATTTGATCTGTTGGCGTTCTCTCTCTCTCTCTCTCTCTCTCTCTCTCTCTCTCTCTCTCTCTCTCTCTCTTTCCTTGCTATTTTGTATGGATAATTAAATAACAGGATGAACAGAGAAGACAAAGACTAAAGAGAAGAGCTACAGTGAGTCGTTTCCCCTTCTAGAAAAACAAGACACATTTATGCTTCGGCTGCATTACGAAGGAGTAGCAGGAAGGGAACTGGCATTTTTCATCTATGAAATCAGCAACAGTCCTAACCAAAAAGATACAAAAGCATTCATAGATATATTAGAAGGATATAATCCTTCAAACTGGAACAAATCTAATGAAAACATCTTGAAAATAATTGAAGAAGTTCCAAATAAAATCCAAGTGGTCAAGAGACTCATAAAGAAAATATACATAAACCAACATATTCCGACAAAGAAAATGAATAAGGTGAATCTTGTGAATATCCTAATTGATGCATTAGGAAAAAGAATGCCAAAAGCATGCAAACTGTGTAAGGTTTGGTATAGCATAGTCAATCCACAAAACCTAATCAGAAATGTGCTGCATGCAACATTCCGACCCATCCACAGTGTGCTGAGGTAATACAAGATTTGAGAAAAGATACAAGAATTTTTTTGTTCAACATGTCTATCATGGATAGACAATGTATTAAATCAAGATTGAATGTACAAATAGTTGAGGATGAAGAAGAAGAGGAAGAGGAAGAAGAAGAAGAAAAAGAAGAAGAGGAAAACGGAAGAGAAGTAAACAAAAATGAAATGACAGAAAAAAAATAAGGAAAACAAAGAACAAGAAAAAAGTATGGATGCAGAGATACTCATTGATACTACATATGAGGCAATAAAGCAGCATACCTACGAAGAAATAAATTACGAATATGACAACAGAAAAAGCAAATCCCGAAGAGGCTCTACCCAGATCTACACAATGACGGGAAAGAGGAAAAAAAAAAAAATAGACAAGGAAAGACAAAATCTGCAACCTTTTTGAAAAGAGGGAATTGCAGATTTGGAGAAAAACAAAGATGTTACTACAAACATCCTAAGATATGTCAAAACTATGAAATATATGGTAAATGTGCATACTTAGATGGATATGGGGATGATTGCAGAGATCTGCATCCAAAAATATGTAAAAACCTAAAAGAAGGAAAAGGATGTAAGTTCGACAAAAAATGCAAATATATGCACCCTGTAGCCATGAATCATAATCAAATAAATAGCCAACCAAGTAATAAAATCCAAAATAAGAAAGAAACAAATAAAGAGAGAAATCAAGAATATCAGGTAAAAGAGAAAAGCAAACCACCAATGAGATATGCAGAGGTGTCAGCAAAAATTTCAAAGCATCAGCTCCGAAATTCTACTCAGAGATAATAACTGTATTTATTATGCAAGAGGATATTGCAGAAACGGAGAAAATTGCAGATTCAGACACAAAATGAATAATTATGATGAAGGAAGATCAAATATTATGGAAAAGTTGGATTTTTTAATGTCAGAATTTCTGGAAATGAAAAAAAGAACAACATACCAGAACAGGAAAGAGACATGGGAAATCCTTATTACTACCAGTATTAAATGGAAGGAGAAAACACGCAAACCATCATAGTGATGAATGCGCAGGGTTTAGTTACGAGTAACTCAAAAAGAAAAATAGAGTACTTAGAAGAAACTAACCCAAAATGAAAAAAAAGAAAATAGATATAATGAATATAAGTGAAACCTGGTATTCCCAAGAGACTGGGAATGATGATCAAATAAAAGGGTTTCCAAACTTATAGATCAGATAGAAAAATAGGAATCAAGGGGGAACCCGCAATATATGGGAAAGGACAAAAAACAAGGAAAAAATATATGAGAAATATAGTAACTCAGAATGTGAACTAATAGCGGTAGAATTTGAATCTGAAAAAATTGATGAACATAGTAATATATAGACCTCCTAATACTAAAGAGTTTGACTTAATAATTGAAAAATGGGATGATATATGTAGAAATCACAAGGACTGGACTATTCTCCTATCTGGTGACTTCAACTTTCCTTTCGTAGAATGGAAAGAACGAATAGGAGATTGTGTTGTACTTATACATATAAAAAAGAGAGTAATAGTAGTGCAGAAGATAAGAGGCAATTTGAAAAGCTATTAGATATACTACTAGAATACAACATTCAACAAATAAATCACCTGCCAACAAGAAAGGAAAATACTTTAGACCTAGTATTTGTGAACGAGATGAATTATGTTAAAGAAAAATAATAGTTATAATGCGAGTATTTCAGACCATAATGTCATAGAATTAACAGTTCATTCCAAAGCAAGTGAAAATAGAGATAAGCAAGAAATGAAAAAGTGGGAAGGGATAGGTGAAAAATACAACTTCTACAGTAAAAATATAAAATGGTCAGAAATTAATGAAGAATTAAACAAGATTGGGATAACATTTTCGTAAGTGATGACATAAGGGTAAATACGGAGATATTATATAAAATATTGGAGAAAATAGTGGAAAAATATATACCGAAGAAGAAAAGTAAACATCATTCATGCATACCAAGAGACAGAAGGATCTTGTTCCAGAAAATCAGAAAGTGGAAAAAAGGTCTTGCAAAAGAAAAAAAAAAAAATGCATGGAAAGTTATAGAACTAAAAAAGTAAGATAGAAAATGCAGAACAAAAGATTATACAATCAAAAGAAATGAAAAACGGGACTTGGAAGAAAAAACCCTATTAAATATCAAGCAAAACCCCAAAACTATTTATACTCATATGCGAAGAAGATGAATAAAAGAAGAATAGAAATAGGCCCCTCTGAGAATTGAAGGGAGATTAACGAATGAAAAAAAAGGAAATTTGCAACATACTGGCAGAACGATATAAGAGAGAATTCACCCCTAGAATAGATAATGAAGATATGATATAGAAGTAAGGGAAGAAAATAGTGAATATTTAGCTGACATAGAAATTAATGAAGCTGATATTTGTGCAGGCAATTAATGAAATTAAAAATGGAGCTGCTGCAGGGCCGGGGGGATGGAGTCCCTGCTATTTTGTTAAAGAAAGTAGTTCATTCTATCGCAAAGCCACTTGCAATATTATTAAGACAAAGTGTAGATACAGGCAAGATTTATGATGAGCACAAATTAGCATATATCACCCCCTACTTTCAAAAGTGGATCAAGACTAGAGGCAAGTAATTATAGGCCTGTGAGTCTAACATCACATATTATGAAAGTGTATGAAAGGGTAATGAGAAAAATATTATGAAACATTTAATAAAAAATAATTTGTTTAATATAGGACAACACGGTTTTCGTACCCGGAAAAAGTACACAAACCCAACTGTTAGTCCACCGTGAAACATATTCAAAAATATGAAAAGCGGAAATGAAACAGATGTGGTATATCTAGACTTTGCAAAAGCTTTTGACAAAGTAGACCATAATATATTAGCAAAGAAAATTAGAAAACACAATATCGTATAGATAAAGTAGGAAGATGGTTAAAAGAATTTTTACACAACAGAAAACAGATAGTTATTGCAAACGATGAGAAATCGGATGAAACCAAGGTAATATCCGGTGTGCCACAAGGTACGGTGCTAGCTGCAATATTGTTTGTTATTATGATGAAGACATAGACAGTAATGTTAAGGATTCGGTGAGTGAGTAGTTTCGCTGATGACACAAGAATAAGTAGAGAAATTACTTGTGATGAGATAGGAACGCTCTACAAAGAGACCTTAACAAAGTATGATTGGGCAGAGGTAAATAGGATGGTATTTAACTCTGATAAATTTGAATCAATAAATTATGGAGACAGAGAAGGAAAGCTATATGCATATAGGGGACCTAATAATGAGACAATCACAATAAGGAAGCAGTTAAAGACCTTGGTGTGATGATGAATAGGAACATGTTATGCAATGATCAAATAGCAATTCTGTTGGCAAAATGTAAAGCAAAAATGGGAATGTTGTTACGGCACTTCAAAACAAGAAAGCTGAAACACATGATTATGCTTTATAAAACATATGTTCGTAGTCCACTTGAATATTGCAATATGATATGGTACCCACACTATCAAAAGGATATTGCACAAATAGAGAGTGTACAAAGGTCCTTTACAGCTAGAATAGAAGAAGTTAAGGACCTAGACTACTGGGAAAGACTACAATCCTTAAAATTATATAGTCTAGAAAGGAGAAGAGACGCTACATGATAATTCAGGCATGGAAACAGATAGAAGGAATAACAGAAAAAAATATCATGGAACTAAAAATATCAGAAAGAGCAAGCAGAGTAGATTAATAGTGCCCAAAACTATACCAGGAAAAATAAGGAAACAGCACACAGGACATTAATCCACTACGCACCAGCATCGATAATGCAGCGTCTATTCAATGCGTTGCCAGCTCATCTGAGGAATATATCAGGAGTGAGCGTAGATGTGTTTAAGAATAAGCTCGACAAATATCTAAACTGCATCCAGACCATCCAAGATTGGAAGATGCAAAATATACCGGAAGATGTACTAGCAACTCTCTGGTAGACATTAGAGGCGCCTCACACTGAGGGACCTGGGGCAACCCGAACGAACTGTAAGGTCTGTAAGGTCTAAGGTAAGGCTCTCTCTCTTTCCTTGCTATTTTGTATGGATAATTAAATAACAGGATGAACAGAGAAGACAAAGACTAAAGAGCTACAGTGAGTCGTTTCCCCTTCTAGAAAAACAAGACGCATTTATGCTTCGGCTGCATTACGAAGGATAAACTTGAGCGTAAAAGCTTCCCCAGCATTAGTGGTTTCGTGAACAGGAGAAGTTATAATTTTATATTAGTCTAATCTGCTGTTCTCATAAAATTATTTTTCCGAGAATGAAATTCTCCGGTTTAGTCGCTTACTTTATACCTCTGCCTTAATTGTTTTTTTCTTTATATCTTGATTGATTTCGTGGAAGTTTTATCTGCACCGTAAGTGCCATATTTTATCCGGCAGTTAATGCCGGTCTGACATTTATCGACAATTTCGGTGGGAAAGGAAATGTACCCAAGTAATTATCGAAGATTCATTGAGACAATAACCGTATTTCATTTTACCGGATGTCTTGTATTTAATCAAAAGCGGCAATTCTGGACTCGTAATTAGAGAGTATACAGAATTAGGGCGCTTTGACATTATTTGTGAAACGCTAATAAGCTGTCATGCGAGGCAAAGATTTATGTGTGATTAGAAAGTTGCGTCGTAGAACTTCAGAAAATTAATGCCGTTCGCCCTAATTAGCAGTTTTTTTTTTTTTTTTTTTTTTTTTTTTTTTTTTTTTTGTTTTTTTTTTTTTTTTTTTTTTTTTTTTTTTTTTTTTTTTTTTTTTTTTTGCCAGCGGCTTTCAGCATTATTTACTTCAGTTTCCCTGTTCATGTCGCATCGGTCGAATTAGCTAATCAGAAGGGGGAACGTTTCGAAGCCCCGAAACCGAAAGGACTGTATTTCGGATTTGTGAAACTTAAAGGAGTGCGATTCGAAATCTTAACACCAAGAGGCATACATTTCGAAGATCCGAAAGCAAAGGGTTTACTTTCTGAATTGCCGAAACCGAAAGGCATACGCGTCAAGTGAAACCTGAAGGCTCGCTTCTGAAATTTGGAACAGAAAGGCGCAGATCTCAAAGTTCCGAAACCAAAAGGCACTTGTCTCAAAGTTTCGAAACAGAAAGGCGCACAGATTAAAGTCATGAGACAGAAAGGCTCTCTTCTGACAGTTTTGGAACAGAAAGACGCACATCTCAAAGTTCCGAATCCAAAAGGCACTCGTCTCAAAGTTCGGCAAACGAGACGCACATCTCAAAGTTCTGAAAACGAAAGGCGCACATCTCGAAGTATTGAAACCGAAAGTCACATGTCTCAAAGTTTCGAAACAGAAAGGCGCACATCTCAAAGTCCTGAAACCAAAAGGCACTCGCCTCAAAGCTCGGAAAACGAGAGACGCACATCTCAAAGTCCTGAAACCGAAGGGCGCTTGTCTCAAAGTTTCGAAACAGAAAGGCACTCGTCTCAAAGTTTTGAAAACGAAAGGCGCACATCCCACTTATAATAATAGGGACCGAAAGGAGAACGTTTAGAAATCTTGATATAGAAAGACACAATTCCCAAAGTTCTGAAACCAAATGGTCTGTATTTTGAATCCCCGAAACCGGAAGGTGTCCGTCTAATAACCTCAAAACCTAAAGTCGTATATATCGAATCCCTGAAATGGAAAGGTTCATGGTAGAGTTATGATCTATGGCCTTAGTTGGGTTGACTCGCAATTCTCTATTTGTAAGTTATTTTCTTGCCGTTTGCTTTCTGTAATTTTATATAACTGGTATGTCTGTTTTGCCGATGATTGCGTTGAATTCGCTTTTCAATAATAATAATAATAATAATAATAATAATAATAATAATAATAATAATAATAATAATAATAATAATAATAATAACCAATGCTGGCCTGAGAACTTAAGAGCCTAAAGGAGGGAAAAAGAAAGCGGTTGTAATTGAACTGGAATGCCGGAGATGTGTTAAGGGAGGAGTGAAAGAGGCTTGGAACTTACAAAAGCAAATTGAAGAACATATTGAAAATTTGAAGCCACAAGAGGGAAAAATAACTGGTATTGGCGGTTGACAAATGAAACATCCAGGAGATCACAGATATCAGTTAGCTAAACGAAGGCAAAGGTTGGATTTCAGTACGTTTAAGAAAGTGCACGAGGTGAAAGGGGAAGGTATAAAGAACTGTAAAACAAATTGATTGAAAGAAAATCAAAGAAGACTTAGAAATAATAGGAAAAAGAATAGGAACTGCGTAACTTCCGAGCTGAACTGAACAGGAAGACTGCTTGGTAAAGAACAAATCTACAAATTGGGGACGAAAATTTCAAAGGCATTCTTCTGTTTGTATGAACAAATTGACTTTGTCGTATCATTACGTATTTTTTGGTACAAGATCTCTCTCTCTCTCTCTCTATATATATATATATATATATATATATATATATATATATATATATATATATATATATATATATATATTATATATATATATAGCGAATACCACGGGAAATGACAGTCAGGAATCCAAGCGCTTTCGTCTTTATTAAGACATCGTCAAGGAGATACTAAAGTACAATCGGAGAAGAAGGCCTCAGGTACAAACAAGATCAGGAATACCAGATGGTTAATTATCAAAAAGGGTAAAAATTAAAAGGGATAATCCAGGATTATCGGATATCACACGGTCACAAACTTAACAGATTCTGACCCTAACGAAATTACAAGTATCTTTACAGTCCAAAACATGTAAAAACTGAATATATTAATTTTGTTGCTTATATTTATCTACAACTTTTTCATTATGAAAGCATCAAGTTTAAATAACCAAGACTTAAATTTAGAACATTTCTATTATTTGACTTGATAAAACAAGATTCAATGATATTCCTTGTAACTGTGTCATTACATGGGACTAAGGCTCTTGCTTGACTCCAGTTAATAGGATGGTCTAAATCTCTCATATGTACAAATAATGCATTCGATATTTGCCCAGTTCTCACAGAATATTGATGTTTGCTTAAGACGCTGTGAAAGAGATTTGCCAGTCTGTCCGTAATAGATTTTATCACACTTTTTGCAAGGAATTTCATATATGCAGCCTGGAAGATCTTTAGGGGAATTTTGATTACTAAACTCTTGACATTAACTATTACTGAAAACAACATTTATGTTAAAAAAGCTTTAAAATTCTAGGAATATCTAAAAACCTTTCATCATAAGGTAATTTTAGAATGTTATGCTTACTAAATTCAAGTTTGTCATTAGTTGAATAAATGTTTTTCTAGCTCTTTTCCATGCCACATCTACAAAAGTCCTTGGGTATTTAAGTTTTCAATGCAATATCATAAATAGTTTTAATTTCAGCGTCAATAAACTGCGGGTGGCTACAGACACGTAAAGCCCTTAGGAACATCCCAGAAAAAACAGAGAATTTAACATTTGATGGTGATTGGAGTAGTAATGAACAAAAGAGGCAATATTAGTTGATTTTCGAAAGACTGAAAAGGTGAAATTTCTATCATTTCTATGGACAGTTACATCAAGAAAATTCAAATTACAATTTCTTTCTTCCTCTACAGTAAATTTTATTGAAGGGACTAATTATTGAGATATTAAGGAATTCCTGGAGGTTTTCGTGAACTGGCCAAATACAGAAGATATCATCACGTATCTAAACCAAATAACTTGTTTGGGGCAAAATTCTTGGTAAGAGTTTTGTCTCAAAAAATTCCATGTATTATTGCTAAGGACAGGAGATAAGGGATTATTTCCCATGGCCATGCCAAACTTTTGTACAAAAAAATTCCCATTGAAACAAAATTTACTATCTTTGATGCATAACCTTATGAGACTAATGAGATTTTCTACACTTAAGGGAATGTCATGACGCTCTAATTCCTCTTCCAAATATTCAAGTAAGTCATCTACAGGCACTTTTGTAAATAAAGAGACAACATCAAAAACTAACCATATTAAAATCATAATTCAAATTTAAACTATTCAATTTGTTTATAAAATCAACATTGTTTTTAACATTCGTGTTAGAAATATTTCCTACCAAAGGAGTAAGAATTTTTTACAAGCCATTTAGATAAATTATAACGAAACTGCCCGCCCACTGAACTAATGATTGGTCTGATAGGGTTATTGATTATATGTCTTGACTAAACCATACATGTAAGGTAGGGAGGCGCATTGCGGTGTAAACTGTTTAATTAAATGGGTCCAAGCCCTTCAAAATGGATTTAATTTGTTTATTAAAATGGGAGTTAACTGTCTGTGTAGGGTCAGACCGTCAGTTTCGTATAAGTATCAGTGTCATTTAGCAATGTCATTATTTTACTTATATAGTCACTTTTTATTCATAATTACCACTGCATTGATTATCTGCTTTTGTCACCTTCACTGTTTCGTCTTCTTTAATTTTCTTAAAAGCCTGCCTGGAGAAATCTCACGGGTACATTGGGGGAGAGGGTTTACTCATAGCACCATACACAATACCTTTACAAATATTGATATCATCAGGGCATAGGTTTTGATTCAATTTTTCTAAATAACAAAAGGATTTTGAGATGTCGACACAGTCCAGGTTACCATTAAAATACACCAAAGCTTAACCCATATCCCTAAGCCCGCTGTCGTAGCACTATCCACTGGTTTGTCAGTATAAATTAATCATGAAGTCCACGTTGGCATTTAGCTTAGTCCAGTCGCTTTCAGCAATAAGATTTTTCAGCTTGACTTGGAGCTTCCTTTCAAGACGGTTGCAGCACTTCTCAATTTCCATAGCAATAATCCAGCATCCGATTCTTCCAATCGACAGGAAACCGTCTGATTAAGCTATACCGTCTGCTTCTAAGTGTACGGAACGCATCATCTACTTCCACTTTTGTGATGTCCGATGTGTTTCTGAAGTATGATGCGTTGAAACTCGTCGTAAAAGTCCGCTCTGCTAGGCGAAAATTCTCACTGGTAAAATCGACTTGGGCATCACTTGCTCGTTCATACACTTCCCCGTAGGAAAGTTGAGTCGGAGTTTCAGTTTGTGAGCGATGATAAGAGCATTACAGAAGGATGTCACAAATAGAACAAGGCTCGGAAAATCAAAGAAAAGGCGTAGAAGTTGCGTGTGGTTTCCATTATGCTTAAAAAATCACAGTAGATGCACGTGACTTCATAAATAAGCGAATACCACTTGGAAATGACAGTCAGGAATCCAAGCGCTTTCGTCTTTATTAAGACATCGTCAAGGAGATACTAAAGTACAATCGGAGAGGAAGGCCTCAGGTACAAACAAGATCAGGAAATACCAGATGGTTAATTATCAAAAGGGTAAAAAATTAAAAAGGGATAATCAAGGATTATCGGATATCAACACGGTCACAAACTTAAAACCGATTCTGACCCCTAACCGAAATTACAAAGTATCTTTACAGTCCAAAACATGTAAAAACTGAATATATTAATTTTGTTGCTTAATTTATTTATCTACAACTTTTTTTCATTATGAAAGCATCAAGTTTAAATAAAACCAAGACTTAAATTTAGTTATCTCCTTGACGATTGTCTTAATAAAGACTTAAAGCGCTTGGATTCCCGACTGTCATTTCCCGTGTATTCGCTTATTTTATGAAGTCCACGTGCATCTACTGTGATTTTTTTTTTAAGCATAATGGAAACCACACGCAACTTCTACGCCTTTTCTTTGAATTTTCCGAGCCTTGTTCTATCGTGACATCCTTCTGTAATGCTCTTATCATCGCTCACAAACTGAAACTCCGACTCAACTTTCTACGGAAGTGCATGAACGAGCAAGTGATGCCCAAGTCGATTTTACCAGTGGAGGAATTCTTCGCCTAGCAGAGCGACCCTTTCGACGAGTTTCAACGCATCATACTTCAGAAACACATCGACATCACAAAAGTGGAAGTAGATGATGCGTTCCGTACACTTAGAAGCAGACGGTATAGCTTTAATCAGACGGTTTCCTGTCGATTGGAAGAATCGGATGCTGGATTATTGCTATGGAAAATTGAGAAAGTGACTGCAACCGTCTGAAAGGAAGCTCCAAGTCAAGCTGAAAATCTTATTGCTGAAGCGACTGGGCTAAGCATGCCAACGTGGACTTCATGATTAATTTATCTGACAAACCAGTGGATAGTGCTACGACAGCGGCTTTGGGATATGGGTTAAGCTTTGGTGTATTTAATAAGGTAACCTGGACTGTGTCGACATCTCAAAATCCTTTTGTTGTTATTTTAGAAAAATTGCATCAAAACCCCCCCTATGCCTGATGATATCAATATTTGTAAAGGTATTGTGTGGTGCTATGGAGTAAAACCCTTCTCCCCCTAATGTAACCCGTGAGATTTCTCCAGGCTTTTATGAAAATTCAAAGAAGACGAAACAGTGAAGGTGACAAAAGCAGATAAATCTAATGCAGTTGATAATTATGGAATAAAAGTGACTATATAAGTAAAATAATGACATTGCTAAATGACACTGATACTTATACGAAACTGAGGTCTGACCCTACACAGACCAGTAACTCCCATTTTAATAAACAAATTAAAATCCATTTTGAAGGGCTTGGACCATTTAATTTAAACAGTTTACACCGCAATGCGCCTCCCTACCTTACATGTATGGTTAGTCAAGACACATAAAATCAATAACCCTATCAGACCAATCATTAGTTCAGTGGCTCAGTTTCGTATAATTTATCTAAATGGCTTGTAAAAATTCTTACTCCTTTGGTAGGAAATATTTCTAACGAATGTTAAAAACAATGTTTAGATTTTTATAAAACAAATTGAATAGTTTAAATTTGAATTATGATTTTAATATGGTTTAGTTTTGATGTTGTCTCTTTATTTACAAAAGTGCCTGTAGATGACTTACTTGAATATTTGGAAGAGGATTAGAGCGTCATGACATTCCCTTCTAAGTGTAGCAAATCTCATTAGTCTCATAAGTTATGTATCAAAGATAGTAAATTTTTGTTTCAATGGGGAATTTTTTGTACAAAAGTTTGGCATGGCCATGGGTAATCCCTTATCTCCTGTCCTTAGCAATATTTACATGGAATTTTTTGAGAACAAAACTCTTACCCAAGAATTTTTGCCCAAAAACCCCAAAAAGTTATTTGGTTTAGATACGTGGATGATATCTTCTGTATTTGGCCAGTTCACGAAAACCTCCAGGAATTCCTTAATAATCTCAATAATTTAGTCCCTTCTATAAAATTTACTGTAGAGGAAGAAAGAAATTGTAATTTGAATTTTCTTGATGTAACTGTCCATAGAAATGATAGAAATTTTCACCTTTTCAGTCTTTCGAAAATCAACTAATATTGCCTCTTTTGTTCATTACTACTCCAATCACCATCAAAATGTTAAATTCTCTGTTTTTTCTGGGATGTTCCTAAGGGCTTTACGTGTCTGTAGCCCGCAGTTTTATTGACGCTGAAATTAAAACTATTTATGATATTTGCATTGAAACTTAAATACCCAAGGACTTTTGTAGATGTGGCATGGAAAAGAGCTAGAAAAACATTTTTATTCAACTAATGACAAACTTGAATTTAGTAAGCATAACATTCTAAAATTACCTTATGATGAAAGGTTTTTTTAGATATTCCTAGAATTTTAAAGCTTTTTAACATAAATGTTGTTTTCGAGTAATATTAATGTCAAGAGTTTAGTAATCAAAATTCTCCTAAAGATCTTCCAGGCTGCATATATGAAATTCCTTGCAAAAAAGTGTGATAAAATCTATTACGGACAGACTGGCAAATCTCTTTCACAGCGTCTTAAGCAACATCAATATTCTGTGAGAACTGGGCAAATATCGAATGCATTATTTGTACATATGAGAGATTTAGACCATCCTATTAACTGGAGTCAATCAAGAGCCTTAGTCCCCATGTAATGACACAGTTAAAAGGAATATCATTGAATCTTGTTTTATTCAAGTCAAATAATAGAAATGTTCTAAATTTAAGTCTTGGTTTATTTTAAACTTGATGCTTTCATAATGAAAAAAGTTGTAGATAAATATAATCAACAAAAATTAATATATTCCAGTTTTTACATGTTTTGGGACTGTAAAGATACTTTGTAATTTCGGTTAGGTCAGATCTGTTTAAGTTTGTGACCGTGTGATATCCGATAATCCTGGATTATCCCTTTTTAATTTTTTACCCTTTTGATAATTAACCATCTGGTTATTCCTGATCTTGTTTTGTACCTGAGGCCTTCCTCTCCGATTGTACTTTAGTATCTCCTTGACGATGTCTTAATAAAGACGAAAGCGCTTGGATTCCTGACTGTCATTTCCCGTGGTATTCGCTTATTTATGAAGTCACGTGCATCTACTGTGATTTTTTAAGCATATATATATATTATATATATATATATATATATATATATATATAATATATATATATATATATATATATATATTATATATATATATATATATAAATATATATATATATATATATATATATATATATATATATATATATATATATATATATATATATATATATAATATTATATTATATATATAATTAGTTATATATATATATATAATTTTTGTTTTTGTTAAATTTTAACTTTAGTTTGCTAATTCACCTAACATATCTACTATACATACCTAAGTGTTGCCCTCATTACTGAGAATTGATGAATAGTACAAGTGGAAAGCTGAAGTTGTGACATTACGGTATAATATATATATATATATATATACTATATATATATATATCTAATATATATTATATAATATATATCATTTGAGCTACAAATGTCCTTTAATTATCTAATTCGCTCTACCTCGGAAATTGATATATTTTCATATATGTACCGAGGGGGAAGGGGGTTTTTTGTTGATAATAATTCGTCCGTACCCCCATGGGATCGAACCACCGTCCATTAGGACGGGAACGAAATCAAGGATCGGACAGTGACGCTACCGAAACGGCTATCAAGAGAGGCTAAATGTTTATATCGATTCTGACCATTTCAAACAAAATCAACGCAGATCTCGTTGTATTTGTAATTAGAATCGACATGGAACCCCCAAACCCCTCCACCATGCTAGCCGATTCGAGCGTTTGACCCACGCAGCCATATTATGAATATTCATCACATCACCGTGATTCATATAAATCATTCGAGCTACAAATGTCCTTATATATCTAATTCGCTCTACCTCCGGAATTGATATATTTTCTATATGTACCGAGGGGGAATTTTTAGTTCCCCGTCCTACTGGACGGTGGGTCGATCCCATCGGGGTACGAAACTTATTATCAACTAAAAATTCCCCCCTCGGTACATATATGACAAAATATCAATTCCGAGGTAGCAGCGAATTAGGTATTAAAGGACATTTGTAGCTCGAATGATTTTATATGAATCACGGTGATGTGATAAATATTCATATATATATATATATATATATATATATATATATATATATATATATATATACATATATATATATATATATATATATATAGTATATATATATATATATATGTATATATATATATATATATATATGTATATATATATATATATATATATATATATATATATATATATATATATATATATATATATATATATATATATATATATATATATTGTCACAACTTCAGCTTTCCACTTAAACTATTCATCAATTCTCAGTAATGAGAGCAACACTTCAGGTAGGTATAGTAGATATGTTAAGTGAATTAGCAAACTAAAGTTAAAATTTAACAAAAACTTTACTTATTTTAAATCACGTCTGAATATATAATAACAAAATAATTACAAATAACCACTTAATAATTACTATGAACAAGAGAATCGTAAGCCACCGGATAACGAGCTCAAAAGTATTAACTTTACAGACTTGGAAGTAAACAATTCCAAGGAATACAAATGTAAAAAACAAGAGGTAATTTCATCCATGCTGTTTGCTACGATCAGCAATCAATAGACGGCGCTAACATCCTACACAATAATAGGTGTGTAATTAGAATTGCTACATAATGATAGGAGGGTTATTATAGTTCCGTCCTGTTAGCAATGAAATTACTATGATAATTTTATTGACAAATTTAGTTGAATTTAAGTGGTTTTCTGTCTAAGACGTGATAATGCGTCGGCGATGGTGTTGTTTGATCCTCAAATGCTGTAGATTTCAATGTTGTAGGCAGACAGGATGTATGACCATTGAAGAAGTTTCTTGTTGGTAAGCTTGGCCCTTTCGAGGAAGGTAAGGGGCTTGTGGTCTATGTAAATGACGAAGCGTGCAGCACCTTCCAGAAAGGGGCGAAAATGAAGGACAGTTGCAACAAGACTAATTAATTCTTTCTCGATGGTAGGCCATCCTAGTTGAGTGCCTTTGAATGTTCCCGAGTAATACGATACTGGCAGCAGGTGTTCCAACAAAGGAGGAAAAGTACTGGTCCCATTTATTTCTTGCAGTAGGACACCACCAAATCCAGTATTACAAGCATCGACCTGTATAAAAAAAGGTTTAGCAAGATTAGGAGCTTGCAACAAAGGAGATGAATTCATGAATAACTTTAGCTGCTGGAAGGCCTTGTCGTGATCCTGTGTCCAGTGAAACCTTACTTTGCTTGATGTCAAGGCATGTAGAGGAGAAGTTATGATGGCAAAATTAGGACAAAACTTTGATTTTTTATCATTAGGAGTGGGAAATGAAGTTACAGCCTTTACATTAGTATCCTTGGGTAATATAGAGCCACTGCCAATGACATGTCCTAGGGAAGTAACTTTTGCCTTACCAAATGAACTCTTGGCTAAATTAATAAGGAGATTAGCTTTCAGTAGTCTTTTGAAGAGTTCTTTTAAGATCTTGAGGTGTTCGTCCCAGTAGTTACTAGCAATTATGATGTCGTCCAAATAGACATACACACCCTCTAAACCACGTGTAACTTCATGGACCATCCTTTGGAATGTAGCTGGAGCATTAGTCATTCCGAATGGCAAAACTTTGTATTCAAAGAGACCAAAAAGTGTTATAAAGGCTGATATCTCTTTTGCCCTGTCTGTTAATTTGATTTGATGATAACCCTTCAAGAGATCAATCTTGACTGATACAGAATTAACCTTTCTATAATCCGTAAACATACAATAGGAATTGTTAGGTTTTTTGACTAAAATACAAGGCGATGCCCAGGGAGACTTACTTGGTGCAGCCAAATCTAGGTTTAGTAAATACTCAACCTCAACCTTCAAGGCTGGTAATAAACGATGGGACACGCGATAAAAAGGTTGATGAACAGGACTGGTGTTTGGTTCTAGCACAACATCATGTTTCACCAAGGTACAGCAACCAGAGTGTCTGAACATATTGCAGGATAAGACTTCAGAACAGCCTCTAATTCTTCCCTTTCCACCTTAGGAATATGACCAAGATACTGTGAAAGTAGAGAAAGAATTTGTGAATTACTAGCATCTTTCCATGACAAAATATGATTATGAGCCAAAGTTTCTTCTTCGTCTGGTTCAAGAGGAGCTAAAAGTTTCTCTACTTATCAGGTGAACTACCTGTGGAGAAATCTTTGCAGATTGGTATGGTTTTATAAGATTAATGTGCACTAACTGGCTAGGTTTCCTTTTATCAGGAGTTTCAATTGCATAAGTTGTTTTAGTGATTTTATAAGGACCCATAAATTTTTCCCTTAATGGAGCTCCATGAACTGGTAGATATACAAGTACATCATATCCTACTTTGAAAGTTCTAATTTTGGCCTTTTTATCGTAATGGTTTTTCATACGAATCTGATTGTTAGTTAAATTCAGATTGGCAAATTCATAAATATGGTCAAATTTAACCTTAAGACTTTGAAGGTATTGTGGAATACTTACTTGCTGGTCTTTGTAAGTACCTCTTAGGATGTTTTCTTTTACCATACCAAGGTTTGTCCTAGGTCTACAGCCGAACATCATCTCGAAGGGAGAAATTCCAATAGACTCATTAGGTGTACTCCTAAGTACATACATAAGCAGATCCAGACCCTCATCCCAGTCTTGTCCAGTTTCACAAATGTACTTGCGCAGGAGGCTTTTAATAGTCTGGTGTATCCGTTCAATGGCTCCATTAGTCTGAGGGTGATAAGCTGATGCAAAAATATGGGAGATGTTTAACTGCTTTAAAGTTTGCTTAAACAAATCACTAGTGAAGTTTGTCCCCTGATCACACTGAAGCTCCTTTGGAAAACCAAAAATGGTGAATATTTTAAGAACATTAACAATAATTGTTTTAGCAGATATGTTTTTTATAGGTATGGCCAAAGGAAATCTAGTAGTTGGACACAACACAGTTAAAATGTACTCGTTTTGTTTTTTAGTTTTGGGAAGTGGACCAACACAATCTACAATTACCTTCTCAAAAGGAGAATTAGGTACTGTAATAGGAACTAATGGTGCTGGTGGTATTTTCTGATTTGGTTTACCAGTTACCTGGCAGGGATGGCAAGATTCTATGTGGCGCTTTATATCCGCTTTCATACCAGGCCAGTAATAATCGTCCAGCAAACGCTTATAGGTTTTTGGAAATGCCTAGATGAGAATGTTGAATGAGCAAGATCCAATAAGGCTGCACAAAGATTAGAAGGAACTACAAGCTGGTAACTATCATGCCAGGAATTTTGTCCTGCAATCTTCAAAGGTCTATAACGTCTCATGAGGATGTTATTATCAAGATAGAAATATGGTAACTTACTTACATCAACATCATCTTTTAATTATCAAAGTATTCTTTCAAACTATCATCAGCCCTTTGATACTGTACAAATTCATCTGAGGGAATATCAACAAGATCAGCAAGGACTTTTTCACCTAAGGTACTTTGATCTACGTTACCTGTGTGTTCAGTGTCTCTAGAAGTTGAGGTTGTAGACCTGGTGACTACTTGGCAGGGAAGCTCTACCACAGGGGAAAAGTCTTTGCTAGCTTTTTCAATAACTGCTTCAGGCTGAGTAATGATAAGACTAGGAGTACTGTTAGTTTGAGTCATTACCAAGTATCTTGTCTATGTTCTTGCAAGGCAGGTCGGAATCCAACAAGGCGACATTAGTTGAACCTTTAAAATAAGGACAATCAAGAGAAATCTGTACAATAGGTAAAACCTTTTGACAAGTCAAATATGACACAGTTACATATTGATCTGTTGGTTTAGCTAAATCTTTTAACTTTGAGCTAATGATAGTTTGAGATGATCCTATATCTCTCAAAATTTGCACTGGAATATCATTTACTTTACCAGGATATATAAATGCTGTAAAGTTTGATAGAGGTTGAGCACAGTGTAGTGTCGTTTTATTTGCAGTATTCCCTGATTTGGGTCCTTGTGAAAAAGCATTAGGAGAAGCCTTACCATGAGATGCTTTGCGTTTGGGGCTAGGACAGTCTCTAATATGATGACCTTCTTTCTTACAAAAAGTACAAACCTGAGGGGCAGATGAAGGAGAGGACGAATGTGGTTTAACTTTATGAATGAGATGGTAATCATCAGCTAATAGGGCAGCCATTTTTCCATCTTTTTCTTGTTTTTCTCTAATAAACATGGACACATTAGCTGGAATACGCCTCAGGAATTCCTCTAAAACTATTAAATTCTTTAATTGTTCTAAAGTAGTTATTTGTTCCTTATCTATCCATTTATTAAACTGCTTCAACTTCAATGTGAAAAACTCCAGATAGGTTTGAGCTTGATTCTTCAAAGTTTGTCTGAAGATTTGTCTATACCCTTCTGCTGTAACTATAAGCATCCATTATGGTAGTTTTAAAGACTTCACAATCCCTTTCTTGGACAAGTTGTGCTGCCACATATGCAGCTTTTCCTTTGAAGGAGTTTCTGATTAAGAGAACATATTGGTCTCTAGGCCAGTTGAGAGACTTTGCAGTGTTTTCAAAAGTTATGAAAAATACATCAGGATCTTTTTCATCGAAGACAGGCAGGAGTTTCCTTGCTTTACTAAGGTAGCTGTTTTTCTGCCAACTTTTCTCCTATTCTTATGGCTGATAGTTCCTTTTCCAACAGAAATTTTTCTTTTCGTTTTAGTTGAAGTCTTCTTTGCTCAGCTTCTACAATTAAGCTTGCAGCTTCTACCTTCCTTTGTTCAGCTGCTGCTGCAGCATTTGGAGCTTCAAGCCTTTTTTGTTCAGCTTCTACTGTTCGCTGCCGCAGTTCAAGTTGAAGTTTCAATTTCACTATCTCTGGGTCTTCAGTTGTAGTAACTGTACGAGCAGCACCTCGTTCAAGTGTTAGAAGCCTTAAGGGAAGAGCCTCCTCTTCAGTTATGCTACCACTATTTATCAAGACATCTAAAATCTTTCCCAATAGTTCAGCTTTCACCACAGTGTGACCTACAGATATTCTTGCCCTTACAGCTATTTGGCTAAGCTGGTCCTTCTTAGCTTCCTGTAGTGTATTCAGGTGCTCCCTGCGTGCACCTAAAAATTTTTCAAGATCAAAAGGCAACTCACCACACTGATAAAATGGAAAATATCACTGGAAATTATATTAATACCATACACAAGCTATACAACTTAAAAAGGTTAGGTCATTCATGGATTTATGGTGCGAAGGCACTCACAAACCACAGGAATTACCTTAATCCTTAAGTCCTACAATGAATAATTGTCCAGAAAATTCACTTAAATGATCGAGCATTTGCTACCAGCTAATTTTAGAAATAATCCATACCAATCAGAAAACTTAGTTCACCACTAATGCACAACCACTAACAATCTTGAATGAGCAGATTCTTAATGAAGAGAATAATTGGTAGTACCAACTGTTACCTGAACAAGGAATAAACCTTTATGTATCCATCGAGGTAGAACGAAGTTCTTGACGACGTGGTCGTACAAAATGAAGCGGAAATCCTTTAAAGAGCGAAGGTCGTACCCTGAGTAAGAGGAACAGAGGTTCCTAAGAAAGGAATCATTCAATCCCTTATGATGAGGTTTTGAATGCCTCGAAGCACCTCGAGAAGTTGGGGCGACTATGAAGATATCGCTAAGCGATGGTAGTCGACAGAGTCAAGGGTTAAAAGAATGACGAATTCTAGGCTGCCATTACCCTGCCTGCGCGTCCTCCAAAATCTTGATGAATGCTTAAGATGACGTGTAACAACACGACATTCTCGTAAGTGAAAGTGTGAACGCGCTGGAGAACACTACCTGGTGGTGGCCCGTGTTACAAACTAGCAAAATATCAATAATACACTACATTCATGTTGTCCATCCTCACAGAGAAACAACAAAATTAACTTCACAAT
>NC_087203.1:69490296-69512796 GCF_015104395.2 Macrobrachium nipponense | reverse complement strand
CTCTGAATCTCATAGTATACTCAGTACAGAAATTATGTATACATTCGTAAAGTAACAAAGCCTACGGACAAAACCAGCCCCGTTTTACCGAAAGAACCAGCTGCGTTTCAGGGAATCCCTTGTCACCCCACCCCCCCTGGAGCGTGGGGAGGTAGGATGAAACCCCATTATAAACCATCTTATTGTTTGTGCATTCATGTAAATACAGTAGATCTGACACAACAACAGTTCTTAGGAAATTGCATCAGGAAAGTTGGGAATTATTAAGTTTTTGAATAGTTTCTGTATCGGACTCAAATAGCTGATTCGAAGGAGGCATTAAACCAGTTGCCGAATGGATTTATTTTTTAATCCAAGTAATTGAATACTTAAACTCATTTTCTGTGTTCCTTTAAATCTCGAATCTGTATATATATATATATATATATATATATATATATATATATATATATATATATATATATATATATATATATATATTTATATATATATATATTTGTGTAATACCTGTGATTTTTTCCGCCTTTTTTCAACGTTTACAAAAGACGGGCAAACATACATTATTCAAGGAAGTTAAAATGTTAATGGTGAAATAAACGTAAAGGGAAATGGAAGCCATAAAAGAAGGCGACTAAAAGTAAGAAAATGTGTCAACCAAAAGGAATCAACAAAAATCAAATAACGTCTGGGGAATTGAGAGCCTCATAAAGTGAAAAGGAAGTTCAGCCAAATATTGATGGTCCCTTCAAGGCATTTATTTCAACTGCCCTGGAAGAGTAGCAAAAGATGTTGCTAAGAATATTTTTATTTGGAAAACGAGAGGAAACATCAGAGATTTTTGTGTCTATGATGAATATTGTGGCCGACCTTTTGCCGGGTGCCGGGTGGAGAAACACCTGAACAATTTCAGCCTGAGAATATAAACGTAAATATATTGCAACGAGAAATTGCTTCGAGTCATTGCTGTTGATTCCCCTGTGGAATGAGCAGTGAAAAATTCAACTTGAGATCCTTTGCCCCAATCACAACCGTGACAAATACAAAAATAAGTATTGTGGTTTTTATGAATTTAAAAAGGTCAATTCTGGTATTTTCTTTAATGAGAAAATAATCGTTGGGAATCGCTTTTAAAATTTTCTTTTCAGAGAAAGAACAATGAATTTTTTAAAAGGGCAAACGACGTTCACTCATTTTAGGATATTTATGTACCAGGGGAGTTGGCATTTGGATCGTGGAACTGCACAGAGAATCGTCGGCATATATTTCAGCATTTTAAATACTTCTATTTTCATCATATGTCCAGATTTCCATTTGCCGTATTTTTTACAAGTCTGCATCGTCATTTTCAGGTTTAGACGTTCAGGTTTACACATTTTCATTTTTACTTATTGACGTCCAGATCTTCAACAGTCCTTTGACCAGATTTCAAAGCAAGTTAGATCTTGTATTTGGTACTTCAATTTATTGTATATCAAGCAATAGATCTGTTGGTCCTCAGATAAATCTTGAAACATCTCGAGACAAAATACAGACATTCCGGAGACTAAGCGCCTCAATGGCGTGGTTATGGTGGCCGCGAGTTCGATTCTCGGGCATTCCACTGAGGGGTCAGAGATGTGTATTTCTGGTGATAGAAGTTCATCTCGACGTGGTTCGGAAGTCACGTAAAGCCGTTGGTCCCGTTGCTGAATAACCCCTCGTTCCATGCAACGTAAAAACACCATACCAATAAACATTCTGGAGACTTTCAGAGGCTGAAGAAGCACAAACTTATAGATAACAGAAGTAATGGAAGTCAACCCTCCTTTCCTTGATAAGTGTTTCCCGTGATAACAAAGGTAGAAAGGGTTGTGAGAGAAAGTATCCTTTCATGAGGACATTAAGAAAGGATATGGAGACTACAGCCAACCTTTTCTGTCTCACAAACAACAAACTGAAACCATTTTTCCCCGAAAGGCTTCCTGCATCAAATTACTCTTGATTTCAAAGCTGACAACGCAACAAAAATATCAAATATATTGCATTACGTTAATAAGGTTGTTTTTCCTTTTATATTTTATTTTATTGGGTAGATGAACTTTCCGTGCGATACGTTATCTCCCGTTATGTAAGAAATTTCTTTTTTTTTTTTTCATTTAACCATTTTTTTCATATCATAATATTTTATTTTTATTTTTCTTAAGGTTGTTGCACCCAGTACACATCTTTTTATTTGTTTTTTAATTTATTTAATTTATAATTTTTTAATATTCAGCCGTATTTAAAAATTTGGTGCTCGCGATTTCCATAACACGTTTATATAGTATTTTTAGATGCTTTACTTTTTCCTGCAATCGTAATATCTCTCTCTCTCTCTCTCTGCCAACAAGAAAGGAAAATACTTTAGACCTAGTATTTGTGAACGAGATGAATTATGTTAAAGAAATAATAGTTTATAATGCGAGTATTTCAGATCATAATGTCATAGAATTAACAGTTCATTCCAAAGCAAGTGAAAATAGAGATAAGCAAGAAATGAAAAAGTGGGAAGGATATGGAAAATACAACTTCTACAGTAATATAAAATGGAAAATGGTCAAAAGAAATTAATGAAGAATTAAACAAAGATTGGGATAACATTTTTCAATATAATAAATACTATCGGTGTGGGATGTGTATTACATTATATATTTATATATAATATATATATATTAATTATATATATATATATAATATATATATTTATCTCGCGTTACATCTCTATTTTAGTAATATTACGCCTTAAAAGGAATTACATTTGATACGTGCTTCAACGCTGGCCAGGATTCGAACCATGTCCTAGTTTAGCAACAACGATAGACCATAACTTTGACGACCTAACTATCAAGAGAGTTTTACATTAAGATTTTCCCTTATAGGGGTCGAAGGGGGCGGGGAGGTCGACTCTAGAGAAAAGCAACGACAATGATCACTACCGCAGTCATTCTTTAATGCCTGATTCATAAAGAAGTCACTGAGCAGAAAACCTCCCCTTCATTGGCTGCTTTATTTACTTTTACAGGATTTCATCATGATTGTGTTGATCCCTTTCGATAAACATGCATTTATACTTGCATGCAAGCATACTTGGATATGTATGAGCGTTTGTAGTCTTGTAATTCCATCTGGCAAACAGAGGGAGCAAAGATTGGAATCATGAATTTCGTGTTGACTTTGGTTGCGTTATGCAAATCAGACTCTTATCCGGACGGGGCACTGAAGCGAGCACGAAATGTATTGATCTCTTTCATCTGCTTTGTTTCTTTAGGTGTCTTTTGAGAGAATCCTTTCGTTGACTTCTGAGTGTTGCTTCTTGAGCCAAACTTTGATGAAAAAACCTTTCAGGTCATAATTGGTATTATTGTTTGTTTCTTCTTATTGTAATGATGATACTAATGAATACTGTATTTTGCATAAGATACACTGGAGTGAATTTCATAGACAGAGGTGATTATGTACCACCTTCCACAGGCCAGCATGCAAAATTTATGAACAAGCACGCACGCAATTTGAAAACCTAATGTCTTTTCATGCTTATATACCAACATACTTTCGTACAAAGGAATTTTTAATAGCACCGTTTAAGAAAGCAGAAGACGGCAAGAAATGGTCGTCTCGAGCGAGAAAGAAGACATTTCTGAGGTCGTTCGGATAATAAAAAGAAAGTAGAGGAAATTTGGACCGACATAAGAAAACAGCGTCTGAGGGAGAAGGAGATCTCGTTAAGAGAAGAGAAAGTTGCGCCGAATACTTACTGTTCCATTAAAGAAATCTATATATTTTCCGAGTCAGTGAAAGTTGCCGGGAAACGTTGCCAAGTAACTTTTACGACATGAGTGGAAGCACTGGCAAGTTTGGCTCAAAATAACCTTTGACAAATATCCTTTGAATAAAGAGAATCACAAGCGAGTCGTGACTAGGGTTGTGGGGAAAAAAATTATTTCGTGTACCTCATGGTTTCAAGATATGATTGAAAGATAACAGTAAAACATTGTTCTGATGTGTAATATTGAAATTCTAATGATATTAGTGTAGTTATGCAACCTATACACTCATAGTCTCAAATGAGATGCCATTAGTTTTCCTTACTTTCCCTAGTTTTTAGTTTTCACACTACTAGGTCTTTCTTTCCAGTGTTAAATTGCCTTGTTATCCAACCTCTAGGGGTAATGTAAGCACAGTTATCTCATTTCTTTTAGGAACCAATAGGATGTGAATAAATCTTTAAAAATGATACAAAATTTTGGCCTTTTTTTTCAGGCTCTGTATTTTTGCGAAAAACCCCCGTTACTCTTACTCTAATTCCTGAAAAGACACTCGCTTTTTTCGTATAACTTCTTATGGACATCAGACTTCAACCACAACACTTTACCTACGGGTGTTTTTAGTTAGCTGTTGTCTTTACAATGCCTTGCCTTTTCTTGTCATTTTCAGGGGCATTTATTTGTTAATCATATGCCCCAAACCGGCCGTCATTATTGAGTATTTCGCTCTCTTCCTTATCAGATACTACGTTTAGCTGTTGTATTACATGTTTAGGCGATCTCTTTAACCCCCAAGAATTTTGTCTCAGAAAATCATTCACCTTTTTTGTCGTATATTCTTTTATCATGTAATTATAATTTTCTGCCATGTCTAGCTTTCCTTCTCCTTTATTTACGACCTCAAGTTTTTCATTTTTCCTTTACTTGCGGCACTTCCTGTTCTTTTGATAACAATGTATAGCAAAAATTATTTGAAGACAGCAATTTCGAGAGTGTATTAATGCTGCATCATCCTTCCCCTTGGATATTGTTTCCAGCTTGTAGATCGCGTGGTTGTGTACCAGCTTTCTCAGTTACAAAATTGTTTTATCTGATTGTATCTGGTTTCCATCTCTTCCACTGATCCCCTGGTGCAATCGTGCCTGTCACTGCTCTCAGCTGACTAACCCTTGTTCAATTCCCAAGTCGTGTTAGGAGAGGAGAGGTGTGTATGTCTTTATAAACACAGGAGTGATGAATGCGCAGGGTTTAGTTACGAGTAACTCAAAAAGAAAAATAGAGTACTTAGAAGAACTAACCCAAAATGAAAAGAAAATAGATATAATGAATATAAGTGAAACCTGGTATTCCCAAGAGACTGGGAATGATGATCAAATAAAAGGGTTCCAAACTTATAGATCAGATAGAAAAAATAGGAATCAAGGGGGAACCGCAATATATGGGAAAGACAAAAAACAAGGAAAATATATGAGAAATATAGTAACTCAGAATGTGAACTAATAGCGGTAGAATTTGAATCTGAAAAATTGATGAACATAGTAATATATAGACCTCCTAATACTAAAGAGTTTGACTTAATAATTGAAAAATTGGATGATATATGTAGAAATCACAAGGACTGGACTATTCTCCTATCTGGTGACTTCAACTTTCCTTTCGTAGAATGGAAAGAACGAATAGGAGACTGTGGTTGTACTTATACATATAAAAAAGAGAGTAATAGTAGTGCAGAAGATAAGAGGCAATTTGAAAAGCTATTAGATATGCTACTAGAATACAACATTCAACAAATAAATCACCTGCCAACAAGAAAGGAAAATACTTTAGACCTAGTATTTGTGAACGAGATGAATTATGTTAAAGAAATAATAGTTTATAATGCGAGTATTTCAGATCATAATGTCATAGAATTAACAGTTCATTCCAAAGCAAGTGAAAATAGAGATAAGCAAGAAATGAAAAAGTGGGAAGGATATGGAAAATACAACTTCTACAGTAAAAATATAAAATGGTCAGAAATTAATGAAGAATTAAACAAAGATTGGGATAACATTTTCGTAAGTGATGACATAAGGGTAAATACGGAGATATTATATAAATATTGGAGAAAATAGTGGATAAATATATACCGAAGAAGAAAAGTAAACATCATTCATGCATACCAAGAGACAGAAGGATCTTGTTCCAGAAAATCAGAAAGTGGAAAAAAGGTCTTGCAAAAGAAAAAAATGCATGGAAAGTTATAGAACTAAAAAGTAAGATAGAAAATGCAGAACAAAAGATTATACAATCAAAAGAAAATGAAAAACGGGACTTGGAAGAAAAAACCCTATTAAATATCAAGCAAAACAAACTATTATACTCATATGCGAAGAAGATGAATAAAAGAAGAATAGAAATAAGGCCCTCTGAGAATTGAAGGGAGATTAACGAATGAAAAAAAGGAAATTTGCAACATACTGGCAGAACGATATAAGAGAGAATTCACCCCTAGTAATAGATAATTGAATATAATGATATAGAAGTAAGGGACGAAAATAGTGAATATTTAGCTGACATAGAAATTAATGAAGCTGATATTGTGCAGGCAATTAATGAAATTAAAAATGGAGCTGCTGCAGGGCCGGATGGAGTCCCTGCTATTTTGTTAAAGAAAGTAGTTCATTCTATCGCAAAGCCACTTGCAATATTATTAAGACAAAGTGTAGATACAGGCAAGATTTATGATGAGCACAAATTAGCATATATCACCCCTACTTTCAAAAGTGGATCAAGACTAGAGGCAAGTAATTATAGGCCTGTGAGTCTAACATCACATATTATGAAAGTGTATGAAAGGGTAATGAAGAAAAATATTATGAAACATTTAATAAAAAATAATTTGTTTAATATAGGACAACACGGTTTCGTACCCGGAAAAAGTACACAAACCCAACTGTTAGTCCACCGTGAGAACATATTCAAAAATATGAAAAGCGGAAATGAAACAGATGTGGTTTATCTAGACTTTGCAAAAGCTTTTGACAAAGTAGACCATAATATATTAGCAAAGAAAATTAGAAAACACAATATCGTAGATAAAGTAGGAAGATGGTTAAAAGAATTTTTACACACAGAAAACAGATAGTTATTGCAAACGATGAGAAATCGGATGAAAACCAAGGTAATATCCGGTGTGCCACAAGGTACGGTGCTAGCTGCAATATTGTTTGTTATTATGATTGAAGACATAGACAGTAATGTTAAGGATTCGGTAGTGAGTAGTTTCGCTGATGACACAAGAATAAGTAGAGAAATTACTTGTGATGAAGATAGGAACGCTCTACAAAGAGACCTTAACAAAGTATATGATTGGGCAGAGGTAAATAGGATGGTATTTAACTCTGATAAATTTGAATCAATAAATTATGGAGACAGAGAAGGAAAGCTATATGCATATAGGGGACCTAATAATGAGACAATCACAAATAAGGAAGCAGTTAAAGACCTTGGTGTGATGATGAATAGGAACATGTTATGCAATGATCAAATAGCCATTCTGTTGGCAAAATGTAAAGCAAAAATGGGAATGTTGTTACGGCACTTCAAAACAAGAAAAGCTGAACACATGATTATGCTTTATAAAACATATGTTCGTAGTCCACTTGAATATTGCAATATGATATGGTACCACACTATCAAAGGATATTGCACAAATAGAGAGTGTACAAAGGTCCTTTACAGCTAGAATAGAAGAGTTAAGGACCTAGACTACTGGGAAAGACTACAATCCTTAAATTATATAGTCTAGAAAGGAGAAGAGAAAACGCTACATGATAATTCAGGCATGGAAAAACAGATAGAAGGAATAACAGAAAATATCATGGAACTAAAAATATCAGAGAGCAAGCAGAGGTAGATTAATAGTGCCCAAAACTATACCAGGAAAAAATAATAAGGAAAGCACACAGAACATTAATCCACTACGCACGCATCATCGATAATGCAGCGTCTATTCAATGTTCGTAGTCCCACTTGAATATTGCAATATGATATGGTACCCCACACTATCAAAAGGATATTGCACAAATAGAGAGTGTACAAAGGTCCTTTAACAGCTAGAATAGAAGAAGTTAAGGACCTAGACTACTGGGAAAGACTACAATCCTTAAAATTATATAGTCTAGAAAGGAGAAGAGAACGCTACATGATAATTCAGGCATGGAAACAGATAGAAGGAATAACAGAAAATATCATGGAACTAAAAATATCAGAAAGAGCAAGCAGAGGTAGATTAATAGTGCCCAAAACTATACCAGGAAAAATAAGGAAAGCACACAGAACATTAATCCACTACGCACCAGCATCGATAATGCAGCGTCTATTCAATGCGTTGCCAGCTCATCTGAGGAATATATCAGGAGTGAGCGTAGATGTGTTTAAGAATAAGCTCGACAAATATCTAAACTGCATCCCAGACCATCCAAGATTGGAAGATGCAAAATATACCGGAAGATGTACTAGCAACTCTCTGGTAGACATTAGAGGCGCCTCACACTGAGGGACCTGGGGCAACCCGAACGAACTGTAAGGTCTGTAAGGTCTGTAAGGTAAGGACGTTTGTGCGGTTAATAAGGTGCCTCATAGTTAATCGATTGTTGTGGATGGCTGGTTTTGAGAGAGAGAGAGAGAGAGAGAGAGAGAGAGAGACCTTACCATACACCTTACCTTACAGCTCGTTCGGGTTGCCCCAGGTCCCTCAGTGTGAGGCACCTCTAATGTCTACCAGAGAATTGCTAATGTATCTTCCGGTATATTTTGCATCTTCCAATCTTGGATGGTCTGAGATGTAGCTTAGATATTTGTTGTGCTTATTCTTAAACACATCTACGCTCACTTCTGATATGTTCCTCAGATGAGCTCGCAACGCACTGAATAGACGCTGCATTATCGATGCTGGTGCGTAATGGATTAATGTCCTGTATGCTTTAATTAGTTTTCCTGGTATAGTTTTGGGCACTATCAATCAACCTCTGCTTGCTCTTTCTGACTTTTTCGGTAATTCCTTCTATCTGTTTCCAAGCCTGTATTATGGGCACTATCCAACCACCTCCATGCCTTGCCTCTTTCTGACTTTTTTCGTAAATATCCTTCCTATCTGTTTCCAAGCCTGTATTATCACGTAGCGTTCTCTTCTCCTTTCTAGACTATATGATTTTAAGAATTGTAGTCTTTCCCAGTAGTCAAGATCCTTAACATCTTCTATTCTAGTTTTAAAGGACCTTTGTACACTCTCTGTTTGTGCAATATCCTATGGTAGTTTGAATACTACGTATATCATATTGCAATATTCAATTGGACTACGTGCAAACGTTACATAAAGCATAATCATGTGTTCGGCTTTTCTTGTTCTGAAGTACCGTAACGAAATTCCCATTTTTGCTTTGCATTTTGCTAATAGTATTGCTATTTGATCATTGCATAACATATTCCTATTCAATATTACATCAAGGTCTTTAACTGCTTCCCTATTTGTGATTGACTCGTTATTAGGTACCCTATATGCTTATAGCATTCCTTCTTTAATCCATAATTTATTGATTCAAATTTATCAGAGTTAAATACCATCCTGTTTACCTCTGACCAATCATATACTTTGTTTATGTCTCTTTGTAGCGAGTTTCTATCTTCATCACAAGTAATTTCTATATTTATTCGTGTGTTATCGGCGAAACTTCTCACTACCGAGTCCTTAGCATTACTGTCTATGTAGTGCAGTAATGCAGCGAACACCGTACCTTGTGGCTCACCGGATAATACCGTAGCTTCATACGATTTCTCATAGTTTGCAATCACTATCTGAGAGAGGCGTTAGTGGTCAATGCTGCATCAAAACGTTCACCATCACATGCATGTATAAGAAGAGAGCTATGAGGCACACTGCTGAACTGAGGCCCTTCTGCACCTCTTGTATTCCTATGATACTTTAAACCTCTTCATTGTGGCCCCTGGCCAAGGTTTCAACAAACTTGAAATTACTCTGCAAAAGATAGATTACATTTAAGTTTTGTCATTTCTATCCCAGTAGTTTCCAAGAAGACATTTGAATGACCCCAAACTTACATTCAGCATTCCTTAATTGTCTCCTCTTTGGAAGGGACATATTTTCATTTGAACACAGTTGAATCCCCTTTACCAAAGACCGCTTTGTGCGAAGTTGGGTAGAAATTGACTTTTGGCTTTAGAGAGGAAGAGGAAAAGGTGGAAAACTTAAACGTTTGCGCCATTCAGACTGACAGACGCCTGACAAACTTTCAGCAGCAAAGTTCACTCGAACTTTCAGCTCAGGTGAGGTAAAAACGAGAGGGCCTCGACTAGGCAATCCTCACTCCACCTTGTGCTAGTCCTTGCAGTCCATGATTTTCAAACTCTTCAGAAACTCGGCTCCTTGTCTGATTTCCTCCTTATGCATGTCGACAAAGATTATAAATCGACCAGTGGGATTTCATACACTTGCCACTTCACAAATTTTGATACTACTTTTGACAGTTAGTCCTATCTTTATCCTCCGTTGCTCTCTCTCTCTCTCTCTCTCTCTCTCTCTCTCTCTCTCTCTCTCTCTCTCTCTCCTTCCTTTTAGTGTTCTTGGGGCCAATGTTATCTTTTGTCATTACTCACCCTTGAATTGTTACACTAAAAATCTTCCATTCTTCATATAAATAGTAGGTAAACTTATCTTTGGTTATTCTTTACTCTTCTGGAATCCAATGTAAGCAATATGCGAGGATAAGGTTATCGTAACCTTCAGTAATATTCTCATTATATTTTTAAGGCTCGCCTCTGAAAGCATCATATTTCTCTCATTACTTGAAAAGTCGTCAAGTTTCAACGCAACACAATGCAATATTTGAGGAAGTCCTCCTTAAATTTCATTTCCAGGGGAATTTTGTCATTTTTCTCTTCCTTTTCTAGGAATTTTGTACATTTTGATCTTCCTATGTGATTTTTTGGCATTTATTGCACTTCATTCACTCGAGATATTTTTGCTCTTTACGCCTCATTTCCTTCGCTTTTTAAACTTATAATTGGGTAATTTTTTTAGAAACGTTTTACTCTCTTATTTCGTCAATCTGAATTGTTATTCAGGTAACTAGTTAGACCTCTTTATTCTTGTTTTGCCAAAAACTTTATTCTCCCCTTTAAATAATCCCCTTGTTAACGGCATGCATTATGACCGACCATTCGATGCAATAATGTATTCCGCAAATGGTCTTTGTAGTTTTTCCAGTTTTATAATTCTAATAATTGATATTGGACTAATTCTTCCTCTGGTATTACGCAAGGTTTACACAGTACGGTTTCGTTCTCAATAACATTTTAATCTCATTATTTTATCGCTTTACAAAGAAGGTTGTAATTTCAGTTTATCAGATCACGATTGTTAATCACCTTATTGAATGCATTAATATTATTATTTTATCTGGATATTCGAAACCGGAATCACGATAGGTCTGTGATGAGGAACGGAATCTCTGAAAGATTCACCTATGTAACAGGAACAAGGCGCCTCCCATACACACTCAAAAAAAATTGTATATGGACACTGCAGGTCAGAAAAATTTAATTGTAATGTTTTTTCGACATACCATTATTTCAATTCTATTGGATCTGGATTAGGAGATTTCCACCCAATCAGTAGTTTAATTAATAATATTTTAATGATTAGTGATTATTTTAACAAAATATTTTCAAGTTGACCTATTTTCCAAAATCAAGCGAATTTGAAGTCAAAATTCCATTTTTCATCTTGTTATTTTTCTCCGAATTTCATGGAACTTGGTTTGTATGTGCCGTGGTTGTTGAAATTCCTTTTTCAAGGTCACAGGCTAATTAAATGGTCAAATAGTGCTTTTTCACTGATATGAGTGGACCTTGTTAGTGTTAGTGATGATGTTCCACAATCTTGGCAGTTTATGCAAGGTCACAATTCAGTTTCAAACCCATTTTCTATTGCTATTTTGAAGTGTTTGCGCTCTCTTCTCCAAATATTATTTTTTGTTAAATTCTCATCTGTTCCCGTTTATGATTAATTTAAAAAGTAAAATATTTTTATTACCTATTAAGTAAAATACTATTTACAGAGTCTTATGCTGCAATACCATCTTTAGAGCTCCATTACATTGTGAACTTGTGGTGTCGAACGATATAATCTGCTCGTCTGATCATATAGATATGCAATATACTCATTATTCTAATTACTGCTCTTGGTGTTAAAAAGAACCATTACGTGTAATTAGAACAAGAAGAAGTCTAATCCAGTAATTACCAGCGGAATTAGCAGAGAATAATTTGATTGGATATCGTCTGCTTTTTAATCATAACGAATGGTCCAGAAATCGTTGTTGTAACTCCCGTCTAATGAGAATCATTGTCTATTCTGATTTAAGTAATCCAAAGTCGGAGATCTCTCTCAGAGTTTTGATTTGAAAAGAAGGGTGATTAATATTCGGTCAGGAGAGATGGCGTTCGCTCAGTCCAAGATCTGGTTTTACGGTTCTGCAACTTCAAGTTAACGATCATTTAATTCAAGATTTACAGTTAAAGAGTTTTGCTGTAGTCATATGTTCCTAATTTTCAGTTGCAGTTAAGCAAGTCAAGATTGTCATGCATATAGTTTTATATTTTCAGTTGCATTTATACAAGCACAGATTTTCAGTTGCAGTTGCGGAAGGACAGACTTTCATTTTCCATGGTACTATAGTAGATTCACATCAACTGTGCATTTGATGCTTAGGCCCGTCCCTTACGACGACCCTGATTGGCTGTTGATAAGCCAGTCACAGGGCTGGAAACTCTCAGTCTCTCTCTCGAGAGTTCACATGGGCGAAATGTGCGTTCCGTCTCTCCTGAAGGATACGTTTGAAAGAAGTATCCCTCAGGAGAGGTGGTGGAATATATATCCTGCCTATGTAAACTCTCGAGAGAGACTGAGAGTTTCCAGCCCAGTGATTGGCTTATCAACAGCCAATCAGGAGCGTCGTAAGGGATTGGCCTAGACATTGGATGCACGGTTGATGTGAATCTACTATAGCTCAGATTTGAAGTTGCATTTACATGTCTGAATTTGAAGCTGAATTTGTAGAAACAGGGCTTCAGTTGAAAGTTTGCATTTTGATACGTTGCTTGTTGATTTGAAAGGCCAGATAACAGTCACGTGTCGTCAGCACCTGCTGACCGGGTTTTAGAACCAGGCACGGAGGAGGATTCATACTGAATAGCGTGTGCGACTGTTTGCCTTTGGTGCTCATCATAATGTTGAGAGAGCAATAAAGCCTCTCTGAAACTTGGGAACAGCTTCTGTGTTTTGGACATTGAAGCGAGTAAATGGCATTTAGGTCACAATGCTACTCTAAAGCTTCCTGTACCCTTATCTTTATGTATCTCGTTTATCTTCAGATTTAGCCTTCGTCCTCATATGCCACCTTTGTCTGTACACTTCTCGCTTGTGTTCTATATTCCCGTTTTGCTCACGTGTTTGACGCTTTTTTTTATGCTGTTTCTTTTTTACATTTTATATATTTGCGCATTTGACTACTATTTTTTGTGAATCTCTTATTTTCTGCAATTCATGGAATTTACCATTGCCTGCCTTACCATTGCTGCCCTTCTCTCTCTCTCTCTCATCTAATTCTCCTCTGCGTCTCATCGTCTCGTCTCTCTCTCTCTCTCTCTCTCTCTCTCTCTCTCTGATTGCTATATCGAAGTGATCACATTTTTGGAATAATAAATAATCAAACTGCAAAGCCTTCTTCGGTGAGCCGTAATCCCAGCTACATATTGGATGAGCCGGGAATATTCGCTTATTAAATTGACAGTGACAACATGCAAATCCTGAGAGGCTATTAGAGCATTTGCATTTCTTCTATTTTTAGTAGAAACTGGATGTATTTAATAACTGTGGCATGTTTTGTTAAGTCTGCACAAAGGATTCATCTCCGATTATTAGGAAAAGATAAAGAATCAAATTATAATTAACGAGAAAATTAATCCACGAACGAACTTTCACAGCTGGGAAGTATTAATAATCACATCCGCTTCCCATTGGAGAGGCGAATATTTATGAAGAGAGAATTAGGGAACATGATTAAGTGCAGTCATGACAAAGGCTGAATTGAAGTCAGAATTGAAACCTATGAATTTATTCATTGGATGATATACATCAAAATGGTGATGGTGGAAAACTGCAACATAAGAATTAACGAGATATTACATCATACTTGAGAAATTGGTAAAAATTGAACTTTTTATGTCATCTTATTAATGTATGTAATATGCTGTGAAAAGGCAAATAAATCAGCAATCAATCCAGCTAAAGCAGAGACGATAAGCCAAGATTAAGTCTAATGAAGAGAAAATATGGAACAGAGATTCATTTGCTAGTTTTCATATCCGTATCATACCCATTCCAGTATCTTTATCATACCCAATCCGTACCATACCCGTACCTATATCCATAGCATACCCATACCTGTACCCATATCTGTATCATACCCATACCATACCCATATCTGTAACATAATTATACCCAAAACCCATAACCACACCCATACCCATATTTTTAATATACCTATACCATACCCATACCAATGCCCATACCTGTACCGATATCCCTATCCTTACCACACCCATACCAGTGCCCATACCCACAGCTATACCTATATCCATTCCATAGCCACACCTATATCCATACCCATGCCATACCATTCTTATGCCTTCCGGTCATATACAAACATAAAACATGAAAAAGGGAAGAAGGAAGGGGGAGGGGGATTATCGTTCTTCCATGAGGGAGTTGAGTTCCCAGGGAGGGAGGGAGGGGGCGTTGAGGGACCACACTGTTTGAACTGGTTTTTGGGAAGAGGAGGAGATGGGGAAGGGAGAAGGATTAGGGAGGAATGAGGACACAAACACACACACACACACTCACAAAACACAAGCAGAAAGGCAGCCAAGAAAATTAATATATTAGATTGCGTTCGGCTTGCTGTTGTTGAAGAGTGTCGCCGAAAATGCCCATGATAAAGGTTCGACTTGGGTATATTTATGATTTGAGGTAGAGTGCATGAATTACTACTTGTTTAAAGTCTAAGGATTTTAGATGCTGGTAGCTGTAGAATGAGAAAACGGATATTTGTAACCAAATATAGATACGTTTTGATTAATTCGTTATCAAGAACCGAGGGAAAACGTAATTAGACGGACTTGATTAAAGTAAGTATGAAATTAGATGTTAGGATTTACTTTAAACACGATACCGAACTTGATATGCACATTTAAAGATAGAAAATTTTAAATGCATATGAACAGTGGAAGAGTTTGAATAATAAGCGATTAAAGAGTAAGATTTCAAAAATGTTCGTACTACATAATTGAAGGCTCTGGACTTGTAGAACTTCAAATATAATGGCCGAGTAACAAAAAGAACGAGAAGAAACACCAGGAAAATTCAAACGACTATTCATCCGGTACTAATGCTCTTTCTTATTCAAGACAATTTCTGTGATCGATTGGTTCATTTCTTCTTCTCACTTTGGCTGCGATGTCATGCACCAGGGATTTCTGTCATTATTGAGGAAGGAGCCATTCTTAGAGAGCGGTTTTGTTTAGTGTTATTGCAGCCGCTGCTTTATTGACCATCTACCTTATGTGAATCTAATATACCTGTCACTTAATTTCCCTTCATATTTTTCTTCGGAAAGTATTTTTATATTGTATGACTTCAAATAGTAATGATGTGTCTTATGCTGCAGTGTATTGTGGGCGTGGAGCGATATAAATCCGCTCGTCAGAACAGATATATGCATGAACTCTACACGCCATTTAATTCCTGTTCATGCTATTGAAAAGAACCATTCCATGTAATTAGAACAAGAAGTCTAATCCAATCATTGCCGCTGGTATTAATGGTGAATGTTCTGATAGGATATCGTTCGCTTTTTAATCATAATGAATGACCCAGAACTCGTTTTATAAAAACTCGTGTCTGATGAGGATTATGAGGTGTTCTGATTAAAGTTATCCAATCGTTGGAGATCTCTCTCAGAGTTTCAGTTTGAGTGGAAGGGCAATCAGTGCCCTGCCAGGAGAGACGACCTTTGCTCATTTCGGGATCTGTCTTCTGCATCGTGGGAGCTGAATAGGGTGGTGTCTCGATCCGTGGGAATAGAGTTGTTTGGGTTTCAGACATCAGGATTGATGAACTTATGTCCTGGAAATGGCTTTGCAACTTCAAGTCATACATTATAGAGGTACTTGGCCAAGTCAAGATTTATAGTCGCATTGTACAAATTCAGAAATTCATTTACATTTTACAAATTTAGATTCTAATTACAGATGAGATTGTTCGTTGCATTCGTATTGCCAAGATTTTCATATTCAGTTTCTCAGAGGCTTTATTACTCTCTCAACCGTACGAGCATCACGGTAAACTCCGGCATACGCTGTTCAGTACAAGTCTTAAAAACCCCATACACTGAACGATTGTATGAACGATTGTCTGAACGATTGTCGGTATCATTCGCAAAAACACAATGTTTTTGCGAATGATACCGACAATCGTTCAGACAATCGTTCATACAATCGTTCAGTGTATGGGGTTTTTAAGACTTGTACTGAACAGCGCATGCCGGAGTTCACCGTTGATGCTCGTACGGTTGAGAGAGCAATAAAGCCTCTGAGAAACTCTGATATGGATGCAAGTAAATTCATTCGAGACTACAGTGTTACTCTAGAACGCCTTGTTCCTTTGACTTTAAATTTCCCATTTGTATTCAAATTAATACTTTGTCGTCATATTTCATCTTTTCTTTTTTTTATCTCTCAGCTGTCCCTTTTCTTCATACCTCTGAGGGTACTTTTTTTCTTAACTTTTTAGTATATTTGATTTTTAGTTTTTCTGAATCTATTATTTTCACATTGTACTGAACTTCTTTTAGCTCTCTCTCTCTCTCTCTCTCTCTCTCTCTCTCTCTCTCTCTCTCTCTCTCTGTGTGGTGTGTGTGTGTGTATGTGTGTGTACGCATTTTAAGTATTAATGATAATAATAATGATTATTATTATCGTAGCACTTGGAAGATGTCTTCGTTGATCTTAATCCCAATCCCCTGTTGAATCGGCCGGGAATATTCACTAATTAAAATAACAGTGCCAATACACAAATCCAGAAATGATCTGGGTGTATTTGTATTTCTAATAGTGAAATGAAAGCTGGATATATTTAATAACGTTAGTTTATTTTGTTATGCCTGCCTGAAGAATTCATCTCCGGTTAGTAGAAAAAATAAACAATAAAATAATAATTAACGAAAATGAAGAGAGAATTGGGGAACATGATTAAGTGCAGTCATTACAAAGGCTAAATTGAATTCATAAGAGAAACCTAAAACATCAATATATGAATTTAATTAATTGGACGACATACATCAGAATGATGATGGCAGAAAAAGGCGACATAAGATATAATGAGTTGTTATATTGTATTTAAGTCAGTGGTAAAAAATTAACTTCCTGAGTCATCTTAAGCCATTTACTGTGCCGTGAAACTACAGCGCTTCAGTAACAACTGAAAGGCAAAAGGCAATCAGTTCCTTTCGTCGAATCAGCTTGACAAACAGGATAATCCAGACGATGGCGCTGCCGTCAGCTCCAGCTAAAGCGAGGCACAAGAGAATTAGACGATGATCCCAGATTAAGACAGATTAAGAGAAAATATGGAACAGACATCAGAGATCTCTCAATGGGTTTAGTCTACTCACGTGACAAAATGATGAGAGTTTTTGAGAAAGCTGAGAGAGAGAGAGAGAGAGAGAGAGAGAGAGAGAGAGAGAGAGAGGATGACCAGTCAGGGGCTGCCGTGTCATTGAGATGAAAAATAGATAGATCGCACTTGCTCTTGTTGAAGAGTGTGTCTCTGACAAAACCCATGAATAAAGGTTCGTCCTCGGTATATTTATAACTTGTTGTGGAGTGTATGAATTACTTGTTTAAAGGTTGCCGATTTTAGATGCCGGTAGCTGTAGATGGAGAAAAAGTGATATTCATAATCAAATATACTAGTTATATTATCAAAAGTTTATTGTCTAGAGCCTCAGGAAAACGTAATCAGAGGAACTTGATAAAAGTAAGTATAAAATTAGATCATAGTAATTAATTTAAACACGATAGCAAACGAGATATGTCTATTTAAAGGTAGATACTTTAAAATACATATGATCAATGGCAGTTTGAATTATAACGGATTAAAGAGTAAGATTTCAAAAATGTACATACATAATTGAAGACTGTGGACTTATAGAATTTCAAATATAATGACCGAGTAACAAAAAGAACGAAATGAAAAACCAGGAAAATTCATATGACTTTATTCTTCCGGTATTAATGCTCGTCCTCATTCAAGGTAATTTCTGTGATTGATAGGTTCATTTCTTCTTCTCAGTTTGGCTGCGATGTCATGCACGAGGGATTTTTGTCATTATTGAGGAAGGAGCCCTTTATAGAGAGCGGCTTTGTTTAATGTTATTGCAGCCGTTTCTGTATTGACCATTTACCGAGTGTGAATCTTCTCTATCTATTACATAATTTCCCTTCATATTTTTTCTTCGGCAAGTCAAATATTTTCATATTCTACCTTCAAATAGTATTTGATGTGCCTTATGCTGCAGTGTATTGGGTGTGGAGCGATATAATCCGCTCGTCAGAACAGATATAGTATTTATGAAATCCACAATTTATTCTATTTCCTGTTCATGCTATTGAAAAGAACCATTCCATGTAATTAGCACAAGAAGTCTAATCCAATTATTGCCGCTGGTATTAGTGGTGAATGTTCTGATAAGATATCGTTCGCTTTTTAATCATAGTGAATGATCCAGAATTCCTTGTAACTCGTGTCTGAAGAGGATTATTAAGTGTTCAGACTTATGTTGTGATGTGAGGTCGAGTAAGATACAGAGTTTACAGTTTAGTAATTTATTTATAAAACTCACACAGGTCAAGAGGTCGTGCGAGCAGCGATGTAGCTCCCGATGTCAGACAGGCCAAGAAAGAGATGAAATTCATGCCACTGTGTTTGTTCATAGACAGACACGTACATACAAACTGATACAGAACTTTCGCCTGTAGGTCGTATGCATATGGTTGGTAGACTGGTATAATGGTATATACAATGGTAATGATACATAGATTGTGAGAATAATTACAATAGAGATATGGTGTAATGTTATATACAATGGTAATAATACATAGATTTTGAGAATAATGACAATAGAGATATATGCACAAAAGACATTCAAGAGAAGTTGTGTTTCTCTCAAACGCATGGTCTCTCTCGTGGGTTAGTCATTGCTCGAGAGGGAGGCCTATGGCTGTAGGTCGGTGTCTGCAGACCCGTATCGTCCTTCTACGCTTCTGCTTTATCTGGATAGGCTATCTCGAGCTGGATGGTGTTGATGCAGTTTCTCGAGAGTGCATCCACCACGGTGTTTGATGAACCCTCAAGATACTCGATGGTGCAGGAGTGCTCAGCTAATGTTGACAGGTGCCCCTGACTCATGAAGGAGTACACCAGTGGCTGATGGTCCGACTGCACTATGAACTGACATCCCTCAACCATGTGGGGGAAGTGGCGTACTGCTTTGTAGAAAGCATGGAGCTCCCTGTCACAAACACTGAATGCTTCCGTTCTGCTGCCATTAGCTTTTTGCTGAAGAAAGCCACTGGGTGACGACCATCATCAATGACCTTATCGAGTATGATGCCCATCGCTGTATCGCTTGCATTGGTTTTCAGGGTGAGGGACCTGTGGGGTAATGGGATGATTAGTGTTGTTGCAAAGGTTATTGCTTCTTTTGCTAGAATAAATGCTTGATCTTGATTTTCTGCCCTAGTTAATTTATTTTTATTTCCTTTAAGGCACTCATATATTGGGCTCATTATTTTTACAGTTATGTATAAAGCGATGGTAATGATTTATTTAGCTGGAAACTTGTTGCTCTGATTTTACTATTTTTGGTTTGGGGAAATCAGTTATTGCTTTCACTTTACCTGGAAAAGGTTACTGCTTTCTGGTCTAACTTGGTGTCTCAGAAACTACCATTTTCTTTGCCCATTCACACTTGCCTTCCCTGCACTATGAGTCTGTTTTCTTTTGTCTTTGTAGCACTTTCTTAACATCTTTGTGATGTTGTTTTAAGTTTCGGCCGAAAATTAGTATGTCATCTACGTAGACCATGCAAAATGGTAGGTCCCCGAATAGTTTGTCCTTCAGTTTTTGGAATGTTGCCCCTGAGTTACGGAGGCTGAAAAAACTGTCATTGAACGTGTAGGTGCCAAGGGCATGACTGGGGTCTTCACGATATCGTCTTTTGTCACTGGGACTCGGAAATACTTTTTTAGCAGTTCAATTTTTGTGAAGATTTTTGCACCTTTCGTTTGGGTTGTTATGTCTGCTATGTTTGGTAGTGCATATCTGTCTGGTTTTGTATTAATGTTTAACCATCGGTAATCTCTGCGGGGACGCCTTATTCCGTCAGGTTTCAGGGCTGATGCCCATGGGCTGGGCGCTTTCTGGCTTATTCCACATCATTCATTTCTTTGAATACCTTCTTCGTGTAGTGAGCTACTCTGTGGCAAACCGTTTGAATTGTGAGTGGATTGGGGGACCTTCGGTCTCTATGTGGTGCTGGATCCTGTGTTTTGCTGGTATTATTAAGTTGTACTTCAGGTCTTCTTTGAATACTTCTTCGTATTCCCATAGAACATCTCGCATCTCTGTCGAGAGGATGCTGGGTATGATGGGGCATATTTGTTACTCTCGTGGACACGTTGATGGTTTGGTTGTGTTACATCTGCTTGGCTTTTGAGATGATGCCGGTGCTGTTCTTGGGGCCAGTTGTTTAGCTGTTATGTCGGCCAGGAGTTTGTACACTGTTAAGAAATCTGCTCCTAACAACGTCATTTTCACGTCTGCTGTGATAAAGGACCAGTTCTATTCTTTCCCGTTGCAAGCAATTTTCATCTCCTACCTTCTGTGCATTATCAGGGATGTTCCGCTGGCCATCAATGTGTGATGGTTGGAGGGGGGAGTGGGGTTGAGTCATTTGTTTGGGCTTGCTGGGATGAATGATCTGCATACTAGTGTCCATTAAGAACTCCATGCCAGATCATTTGTGTTTTAGAAAGAAGCATGTGGGTCCTTTTCTTCCGTACAGTGATGAGCAGGCGCAGCTTCTTTTACAAGGCAACTGGTCTGCTCACTGCTGTTGTTAGTATGGATGGTTTGCATGTGTGACCCTACTGCATGTTTTTTTCCCTCAGAAGGTTCTTGTTTCTTGTGCTTTGGCTTCCTTTTATTAAATTGTCTGGGGAAGCCTCTTTTGTATATGGGGCGGCTGGTTCTTCTGGCTCGCTGTCTGATTCCATGTCTGTTGTCTGCAATTTCCAACATGGTGCTGACTGCTGCTGTTGGTTGTGTGGGGTTTGCTGCTCTGTGGGCTGTATATGTTTCATAAACCATGATCAGTACTCTTTTATGGTCATGGGGGAGGCTTTGGCCATGGCCACCACTGTTTGGCATGGTAGTTTTGTGAGAAGTACCTCCTTCATGAGGTCCAAGAATGACTCAGGTTAACTGCCCTATTGGGGGCCCACGTGGTTGATGACCTTGGCTCTCTGGATAGGTGGCATGCTGAAGATTGACTTCAGCTGGTCCTTCAGTACGTCGTAGATGACTGGGCGTCCAGTTCTTTGGCCCATCATGCTGTCTGCTCGAAGACATAGTCCATTTATCGTCGAGGTGATCCTCTTTGTGCGGATAATCCTTTGCACCCTGAAGAACCATGCCTCTGGGTTGTGGGGTGTGAAGGGCAGTAGGCAAATGGAGGCGGCTGCTAGGTTTTCACTGACTACATTGGGATCATTGCTGCAATGCTGGCTTGGTCGGGCGTTTCTACAGGATCACCAGTATAAGTGAGGCCAAGTAAGAATCGGAGTGTATAGCTTACTAATTTATTTACACAAACTTTCACACAGGTCAAGAGCTCGTGCAAGTTGCAGTGTAGCTCCCGATCTCTGACAGGTCGAGAAAAGGAAAATTCAAGCAGACAGAAATACACATAGAAATTGATGCAGAACATTTGACTGAAGGTCGTATGCATATGGTTGGAAAACTGACCGGTGCTGCTCGCAAGATCAAGAGAGCAATAAAGCCTCTTTGCAATTTTGGAACAGCTTTTAGTGTTTTTATTTTGAAGCGAGCAGATTCCATCCAGAGCACAATGGTACTCTGAAGCGCCCCGTACGTTTGTCTCTGTTTTTCTCTTTCATCTTCAAATTTACCCTTCGTCCTCATATTCCATCTTTGTCTTTATGTTTCTCCCTTATGTTCTATTTCTCCGTTGTCTTCGCATGTTTGACATTTTATTTTCTCCATTTTTTGTTTTGTATATATGAATACTTAATAGTAATTTTTATGAATCTTTAATTTCTGCTCTGTATTGAATTTTTAAAATCTCTCTCTCTCTCTCTCTCTCTCTCTCTCTCTCTCTCTCTCTCTCTCTCTCTCTCTCTCTCTCTCTCAGGTTGGTATATCAAAGCCTTCCTCAATTGGACTTTAATCCCAATTCATATCAGATCAGCCGGGAATACTCACTAATTAAAATGACAAAGAAAACACGCAAATCCA
>NC_087203.1:69475296-69485296 GCF_015104395.2 Macrobrachium nipponense | reverse complement strand
ATATATATATTATATATATATATATATATATATATAGGATATTATATATATATATCTATATATGTATATATATATATATATATATATATATATATATATATATATATATATATATATATATATATATATACGCATTAAGCTACAAATTTCCTTTAATATCTAATTCGTTCTCCCTCGGAATTAATATATTTTGATGTATGTTAACCGAATAGACATTTTTAGCTTAATGCTTAAATACGTATGAATCACGGTCATATGGTAAGACACACACACACACACACACACACACACACACACACACACACACACATATATATATATATATATATATATATATATATATATATATATATATATATATATATATATATATACATACATATACAAACGATGGGGGACCTTTGAGACTAAGTTGATCAGAATTTGGAGAAAGGTCTACATTACAAAAGCGTCAGCACCTTCAAACCCCACGTGACGCGGAGAGCCTCAGTGAGATTCCTCCACTCACGTCGTCTTTCTATTGCTTTGTATTCCACAAATCTCCACTCGTACCCACCCTCCCTTCTTCTCATCCCACCATTCTCGTGCCCATAGGACCCCGGGTGACACTGGCTAGTACTATTTTCCCACGAGCAGTATGAAGGACAGGACGATAACCACGATACGAAACAAAATTCACAATAGAGAAATCTGGTATTTCGAAAGGAAATGAATACTTTGTACATAAGCATTAAGTTACGAAGTCTATCTAAGAGCTTTGTAGAGCAGCCACTGTTAAAAAGAGGAAAGGTTGATGATCATACCGAAATATTCCATCTGTTGGTTCTAAAGGAAAAAGTTTGACTAGATGAAGGCAGTAGGTTAGTTGATTGGAGAGGGAGGAGGGTGAAAGATATCACCTTTAGGCAAAGAGGGGTTGGAAAAAGTAGAAACTGTCACCAGAAGATTTTCATTTGATGTTTCCTCTCTAGTTCCAAATAATGACGTCCTCTCTCTGGCCCACCTGCTTTTTGCCGCTGCCAAAAATAAAAACAAGTTCTCGGGAGTGCGCTTCACTTTCATGAATATCAAAATGAACAGAGCTTCACTTTTGTATACTGTAGGTTGTCTTTTGTTTTATTTCTGTATTTAATTTATTTACTTACTTTGCGTGCTGATTATGTTCGGAAGTCTCCCATACTTTGATGAAGAAGGCCAATATGAGTAATGGCTTCTTTATTGTTCCGGTGTTGAATTTTATTATATAATTCATTCATTTTATTTTTTCACATATTTGTTTTACGAAAAATTCTTGCCTTTAGGTCTAGTAGCTCTAACTGATGTCAAAATAATAATTGCTTAGGCATTGCCTTATTTCTTCCTTTTATTATTATTATTATTATTATTATTATTATTACTTAACGTCAATAATCCATCCATTCAATTTCCTCAGGATTTTCCGGTATTCCGTATTTTTTCTTCCATAACTCAAAGTATATTATTATTATTATTATTATTATTATTATTATTATTATTTTTTTTTTTTTTTTTTTTTTTTTTTTTTTTTTGTCTATCACAGTCCTCCAATTCGACTGGGTGGTACCTATAGTGTGGGGTTCCGGTTGCATCCTGCCTCCTTAGGAGTCCATCACTTTTCTTACTATGTGCGCCGTTTCTAGGATCACACTCTTCTGCATGAGTCCTGGATTCCAGATTCCTTTTCAGGGATCTTGGGATCGTGCCTAGTGTTCCTATGATTATGGGTACGATTTCCACTGGCATATCCCATATCCTTCTTATTTCTGTTTTCAGGTCTTGATACTTATCCATTCTTTCCCTTTCTTTCTCTTCAACTCTGGTGTCCCCTGGTATTGCGACATCAATGAATGATACTTTCTTCTTGATTTTGTCAATCAAAGTCACGTCTGGTCTATTTTCATGTATCACTCTATCTGTTCTGATACCATAGTACCAGAGGATCTTTGCCTGATCGTTTTCTATCACTCCTTCAGGTTGGTGCTCGTACCACTTATTACTGCAAGGTAGCTGATGTTTCTTGCACAAGCTCCAGTGGAGGGATTTTGCCACCGAATCATGCCTCTTTTTGTACTGGTTCTGTGCAAGCGCCGGACATTCGCTTGCTATGTGGTTTATAGTTTCATTTTTCGTATTGCACTTCCTACATATGGGAGAGATGTTATTTCCATCTATCGTTCTTTGAACATATCTGGTTCTTAGGGCCTGATCTTGTGCCGCTGTTATCATTCCTTCAGTTTCCTTCTTGAGCTCTCCCCTCAGTAGTCATTGCCACATGTCATCGCTGGCTAGTTCTTTAGTCTGTCTAATGTATTGTCCGTGCATTGGTTTGTTGTGCCAGTCCTCTGTTCTGTTTGTCATTCTCCTGTCTCTGTATATTTCTGGGTCTTCGTCTACTTTTATCAGTCCTTCTTCCCTTGCATTCTTGAGCCACTCGTCTTCACTGGTTTTCATATATTGCCCCAGTGCTCTGTTGTCGATGTTGACGCAGTCCTCTATGCTTAGTAGTCCCCTCCCTCCTTCGTTTCGTGTTATGTATAGTCTGTCCGTATTTGCTCTTGCATGTAGTGCTTTGTGTATTGGCATATGTTTCCTCGCTTTCTGGTCTATGCTGCGAAGTTTTGCCTTCGTCCATTCCACTATTCCTGCGCCGTATCTGATTACTGGCACTGCCCATGTGTTTATGGCTTTTATCATATTTCCGGCATAGAGTTTTGACTTAAGTATCGCCTTGAGTCTCTGCATATATTCTTTCCTGATCGTGTCCTTCATCTCTTGGTGTTTTACATCCCCTCCTTCCATTATTCCCAAATATTTGTATCCCATCTCATCTATGTGTTTGATGTTCCCAACTGGTAGCTTTATCCCTTCAATCCTTGTTACTTTGCCCTTTTGTATGTTGACTAAGGCACATTTTTCTATTCCAAACTCCATCCTGATGTCCCCAGATACAATCCTTACAGTCTGGATTAGGGTATCTATTTCCTTGATGCTCTTACTATACAGCTTGATGTCGTCCATGAACATCAGATAGTTAATTCTGTTGCCTCTTTTCTTGAGTTGGTACCCAGCATCCAACTTCTGCAGTACTTTTGTCATGGGAATCATGGCTACTACGAAGAGTAGTGGGGACAGTGAGTCGCCCTGATATTAACCTAATGGAGTTTTCCTCTTCCCTATATATGTATTTTCAGGTATTCTATTAGCCATGTGTGTGGTATCATGTCGAAGGCTTTCTTATAGTCTATCCATGCCATGCTTAGGTTGGTTTTCTTTCTCCTACTGTTCTTCATTACCATTTTGTCTATCAGGAGCTGGTCTTTTGTGCCCCTACACTTCCTTCTGCAGCCTTTCTGTTGGTGGGGGATGGTGTTTGTATCCTCTAGGTAGTTTTATAGCCTATCACCTGCCTATTGGTAGGCAGAGTTACTGGCTGTATTTCCCTTACTCTTGTCTTTTTGTGCTAAGGATGTTCTTCCTGTGGTCATCCATTTGGGCGCATGGTGATTTGTGATACAATGCTGGAGTTGTTCTGCTATTCGTGGGTGTAGAGCCTTGAAGTTTGTGAGCCAGTATCCATGGACTTCATCGGGACCTGGGGCTTTCCAGTTGGGTATTTTCTTTAGTAAGAGTATATATAATGTTCTTAAGGGTTCACAATAATAAACAGCGTTGCGAGTCCGTGTATAATTTTTAAAACTTTACAAAAAGTTTTCGAACCTTTCCCTGGGTTCATCTTCAGTCCAAATGAACAATTAGTTACAATATGTACTGAGGTGAATTTAAAAGGTGAATTTAGAAAACAAGAGTAGTTGAAGATCGTTGACACCGGTCGTTAGCTCGTTTATGGACCAGGTGATGAAGAAAGAGGGCAGTTAACTCCAATTAGGTGATTTCCTCTCCCCTATCAATCCTTCTGGCTGCAATTCTGTTGGATCTCCGCAATGGTTGTGGCGACGTTGCAGGAAGTCCTTCATCCGAGGGCGTAGATTGGGCACCATAACCAGACTCCCCTTGGGCAGCGGTTATCTGGACAGGGAGAGGCAAGGTGGAAGCAGTATCAGGAGAGGGAAAAACAGAGCCTGTTAATTTTTATATTACTAGTATGCTTTTAAGATCTTTTAAAAGCATACTAGTAATATACAAATTAACAAATAGGTCTTTGTTGACAAAAGACTTATTTTCTTTGAATGATTCTCCTAAACCTATAGCAGCTCCCTCGACTAGTCGTATAACATTTACATTGTTAGTTTTAAAGATAATTTTAGCCTTGTTCCAGTTGGGTCTATGATCATTACTGAATGCATGTGCTACTATTGCGCTGTTTTGTGATTGTAGTTCATAAGCTCGCTTATGTTCGCCCAAACGTATATCTAGTCCCTGTCCACTTTCGCCAAAATACTTACAATTACAATCCATACACGGTAGTTCGTAAACGCCTGGGACTATGGGATTTTTTCTCCCTGATCAGATTATGTGTCTCGTCCACTGTATTTTAGTTCAATAATCAGGGATTTGCTCAAAAAGAAGGTGTAGCCATGGGTTCCCCTCTGTCCCCTGTCCTCGCTAACATTTGCATGGAGTTTGTGGAAAAAGAAATTTTAAACAGGTGAGATGAAGATACGAAACCAGTTTTATGGGTGAGATATGTAGATGACATTTTTATTCTTTTTAAAGGTACTGATGAAAAGCTAAAGAAACTAGTAGAAATAGCGAATAGCATTTTACCCTCAATTAAGTTCACAACAGAAGTAGAAGTTGATTTTAAATTACCTTTTTTAGATGTTCTAGTGTTCAGGGACTGTAAGAGCCAAAGGTTCAAATTTTCAGTTTACCGGAAATCTACCAATTCCGAGATTTATGTCATCTTTTATTCTTTTCACTCAAAAGAAGTAAAAAGTAACGTTATCATGAATTTTGCTTTACGCGCATTCAGAATTTTCGACCCCGAATATATAGACAGTGAACTTAAACACATCACGGCTACTTTTAGAAGTCTTAGATATCCCCCTCACTTCATTGAGAAAACAATTTCGCGAGCAAGGAAGTCGTTCTATGAACTTAGAGATAATACCAAGGAAAAACCAAAAAGATGTGTCCCTTCCCTTTAATCCAGAAGTGAAGAAAGTCAGAAGGAAACTAAAATTGTGTTCAAATATGAAAATACAATAAGACGCAGCCTCGTAAGAAACAATAACAATAATAAAATCCAATAGTCCCAGGCGTTTACGAACTACCGTGTATTGATTGTAATAGTAAATATTTTGGCGAAAGTGGACGGGGACTAGATATACGTTTGGGCGAACATAAGCGAGCCTATACACTACAATTACAAAACAGCGCAATAGTAGCACATGCATTCAGTAATAATCATAGACCCATCTGGAACGAGGCTAAATTTATCTTTAAAAGTAACAATGTAAATGTTAGACGACTAGTCGAGGGAGCTGCTATAAGTTTAGGAGAATCATTCAAAGGAAACAAGTCTTTTGTCAACGAAGACCCATTTGTTAATTTTTATATTACTAGTATGTTTTTAAAAGATACACTAGTAGATTCACATCAACCGTGCATTTGATGTCTAGGCCCGTCCCTTACGACGCTCCTGATTGGCTGTTGATAAACCAATCACAGGACTGGAAACTCTCAGTCTCTCGAGAGAGTTCACATAGGCAGGATCTGTGTTCCTCCGCTCCTGAGGGATACGTCTTTCAGACGTACACCTCAGGAGAGGTGGAACACACATCCTGCCAATGTGAACTCTTAAGATAGACTGAGAGTTTCCAGCCCTGTGATTGGCTTATCAACAGCCAATCAGGAGCGTCTTAAGGGAAGGGCCTAGATATCAAATGCACGGTTGATGTGAATCTACTACAGTAAAGAAGAGGGCCTCTCTCTCTCTCTCTCTCTCTCTCTCTCTCTCTCTCTCTCTCTCCCAAAACGTGCCATCCATGTTTTTTTTAAGGTTTACCTTCACAGCGGTTTTTGAACAGTCGTAATGACCAAATGTCGTTTTCATCGCTACCGGTCCGGTCATTATTTAGATCACAGCTTCCCTTCATCATCTGTATCGTGAATATTTCATTTCTCATGAGCAACCATTGACGAGTTTGAATACCACTTGTTCCCACTAGACCGAAGTCTACAAGACTGTCTTACTGGACAGCAAAGCAGACATATGTGTGTGCACTAATTCAGGCCAACAGTAAGATTGCACAGATAAAAAAAAATAAAATAAGGTAATAAATGTGCCCAGGTTTCTTCGGCGCAATCTAGTGTTCTGTACCGCGTATAATGCTGTATAAAACTCTTAGCCACGGCCCATGGAAACCCTCAGCCGGTTGTGCTGTTGGGTTGCCAGGCACACGGTCGTGGCTAATTTTAACCGTAAATAAAATAAAGACTATTGAGGCTGCAATTTGATAATTGATGATTGAAGAGTGGATGATCAACATACCAATTTTCAGCCCTCTAGCCTCAGTAGTTTTGAAAATTTGAGGGCGGAGAGGAAACTGCGGACGGACAGACAATGCCATCTCAATAGCTTTCTTTTAAAGAAAACTGAAAAAAAAACTGATAATAATACCAGTACATCTGCAAGTGTGAATGTGTGATTTCATACTCACTGAATGTTTGAGACTTGTATATGTGTGACCGAATCAGTATGAGAAACATCAAAGGCGAGATGAGAAAATCTCAGAATTTATCACTGTACGTTCCTCTCTCCACCACAAAACAAAGGAAATAAATAAAGTGAAGCAAATAATGAGAGTAAGGGCCCCAATTTCAGATGTGAGAGATAAATGTTTTGGAAGCAAAGAAGCTTTTCATTCTGTTATAAAAGTACAGCCAATTGCATAAACGAGCATTAATATGACTTTATGCTGAAAACTTCGTTAGTGTTCTTTAGGACTACTTCAAAAAAGACCCCCGAAGCAACAATATACACCATGACCTTATGTCTCAATGCGATAGGTTACGAAGAGGTATATCAGAACATTAATCATATTAACGAAAACGATGGAAATCATGTTTATAGTTACAACGAGTTTTCAATCAGTAATTTTAGCAATATCATATTTATTATTTTTAAAGACTTCTTTTCAAAGATATGGGAATGGTTCTCAACAAAATCGGCCTGGTTTATCGACGACTCACGAATGATTTTTTTCAGGTAAAAAATTTGGTTTATTAGCTATATCATCATCAGTATTATTGTTACATAGCTGTATTATAACTTCAAGCGCAGTAAAGAAGTCGTATTAACATTATTTAATATGAGTGTGATGCGAGTTGCATCATTTCGTCCGAAAACAGACACAAAAGATCATATCGTATCCAATATAAACCGGTTTTGATTTAGTTTTTTATTTTGAAAATTTTAGGTTTCGGCTTTATGCATTTTCTGTATCCTTGGCGAGCGCTCTGACCATCTCTTCCGCGACGACGATCTTTGTTAAAGAGGACGGAAGTTTCCTGAGCTTCATCAGGTTAATTGAATTGCCATTTCTTTTCGTTCCGTTTTTTATGCAAAGGCGGTTTGAACGGGGCGGCCGCCTGCTGTTATTTACACCATGATGGAAACAGGAATAAAAAGGGAGGAGAGAAAGGAAGGGAAGCTTAACCTCAAAGGGAAGGGAGACGTCCCCTCTCTACCTACAAGATGTTACATTATTTGGAATAATAATGTTACACACACACACACACACACACACATATATATATATATATATATATATATATATATATATATATATATATCTTCAGTAACGTTATCGAACCCACGAGAGGATGAAATTATTATCAACTATAAAATTTAACTTCGGTTTACATATATGAAAATGTATTAATTCCGAGGTAGAGCGAATTAGATATTAAAGGACATTTTTGTAGCTCGAATAATATATATAATATATATATATATATATATATATATATATATATTATGTATATACTTATATTTATATTATAGATATGTATATATTTATATAATCATATATATGTGTATATATATATATATATTATATATATATATATATATATATATATATGAAATTATAAATGCATACATACTTACATACATAAATACATAAACACACACACACACACACACACACACACACACATATATATATATATATATATATATATATATATATATATATATATATATATATATAGATATATATATATATAGATATATATATATATATATATATATATATATATATATATATATATATATATATATATATATATATATATATATAAGTCAGATTATAAGAAGTGGAGGAAGCGGACGCGAGAGAATTCCAAAGCTTGATCATGGAAAGAGAAGAACTCACCAGTCTGAAGAGGAAAAAACCCTTCAAATTTGTTCATTTGCCATTTTCCTGTATTGCATGTACCTTGAGACTGATTAATCTTTTGAATTGCCCTCCCCATCGGCATCTGCATAGATAAGACAAAGAGGGGCGTGGATGCTGAGGGCGGTTCATTCCGACCGATAGTTCGGACTATTCCTCCAGATCTCTTTATCGGAAATTGCCGCCCCCGCGAGATGCGCCGTGGTGAGTTAATGACATTTCCCGAAAGCAATTACAGAGAAACTTATAAACTTCCAAAGTTTTTATGGGCTCCCGGGCGATAATTGTAGCATCGAGTTTAATTAATCGAATCACTGTGTTCTGCAATTGCATCCTGCAGTATTGCATACTTCAGTTTATTGTTTCTTATGAAGGCTGCTTTGTTGTATCTTGAGAAAGGCGTGATTCCTTCTCTCTCTCTCCCCCCCATCCCCCCTACTCCTTTTTTTTTTTTGGTGAAGAGACGCAAAATTAAGCGAGGTCACAATAAGAAAAGTGTTAACGAACTGCCCCAGGTCAGACTAGGTTACTGCGAGAAAAATATGAATTGGCTCCCCTTCGAAACTAACGACAAATCAGTATCGTGAAAAAGGCGGGTTAAAAGATTCAGGAAATGCGCAGGAAGACCGGGAAGTCCTCTTTATGAAAAGGCCGAATAAAACCAGTTGGCTCTTGAGTTCGTGGCCTACGCTCTGGAATTAAATGGACTTTATACCACTGGACACTGTAATTTCACATCAAGAGGTAATCGCTGCGAGCAATCCCATATCACAGAAGGATTTCTATTTGTAATCTCCTAGCAAAAGAGGATTTCCATTTGTAGTTTCACATCCCGTAAGGTATGCTAGTTGTCGTCTTGCATCACAAGATGATTTTCAGTGTGCAATCTCACATGGCGTGAGGATTGCCCTGTGTAAATTCCCATCGTAAAGAGATTACAATATGTCATCTCACATCCTGAGAGGATTTCAATGTGTATACTTTCATCACGAAAGGATGCGATGTGAAGCCTGACATCACAAGTGGATTGGAACGTATATTCTAACATCATCAAAGGATTGCAATGTGTCATCTCACATCACGATAGGATTGCAGTGTATAATCTCACTTTGTAAGAGAGCTGCATTGTGTAGATTCACTTTGAGGAAGGATTTTATTGTATTAATCTCACATCGCGAAAGGATTGCAGTGTTTAAACTCACGTAGCAGAAGGGTAGCAATGTGTAAACTCACAATGCGAAAGGATTGAAACGTGTTATCTCACATCGCTAGAGGACTGCAATGTGTAAGTTCGCATTGCTAGAGGATTGCAATGCGTAATCTCACATGATGAAATGATTGCAATGTGTAAACTCGTGTCACGAGAGAATTGCCTTTTTCCGTCTTGCCTCTCAAACCATCTCACATCGACCGAGGATTACCATTTGTTGTCTCACTTCACGAGAGGAACTTCTCACAATTGCCTTCCGTTCTACATGAAGCGTCTACGCTTGATAACAAAATGGATATTAAATTTGTACATCGCCTCGGGATCGAACCCAGGACGTCTTGGATTTGGTGTGGTTGGTAGCGCCCTTATCACTTACGAGGAATCCTTCCTCCGATCCCAGCAGCGTGAG
>NC_087203.1:69462796-69470296 GCF_015104395.2 Macrobrachium nipponense | reverse complement strand
TTGAAAATACTAGTGAACTAGTGAGACTTTGACTGCGTTTCTAAGATAAGAATGATGAGAGTGCACGTGAATAAGAGTGAGGTTATGAGGGCAAAAGGAAACAAGGAGGATGTGTAGTATTTTACTTCTCAGAAAATGGATTTCCAAATTTTAAAAAACTTTGCACTGTTCAGTTACTACTATGTATGCTGAACGTTCTTGGTACCAGAAAATATTTTCATTCCTTGCCCTCACCGTTGTCAGGGAAGTGTGATCTGAGCAGAGACTTTCGGTTCCTGAAGTCGTTATCTGTCACTGGTAAGAAATCGCTGTAGGGGTGCAATTGAAGCCACAGAGGATTTGTCTGTTATCGTGCTGTGTGGAGGAAGTATTTATGAAAATACAGAACAGAAATTGTGATATTGAAGATAGTTCGCCTTAGTGAAGTACAGATCATGGCAGAAATCGTATGGGCGAAAGCTGTCACCTCAGTATAATATGTTATGGAAGAAGAAAACAGAGAGGCAGACAGACTGACAGATATTAATAAAGAGGGAAAATGGCAGAGAAACAATGTTCCTAACGTCCAAGTTGTTTTCTAGGTGGGAAAACTTTTCGACGTCAAAGTATGGCTGTATCACAAAGTTCGTAGCATAATAGCACCACATATGAGATTTTTGTTCCCCTAATGTTGGTACTGTATCCGTCCCGTATATTCCCTCTTATCAATCTTTTCCGGCTGCAAAAGAATTCGGAGGTTTTTGGTCGCCTTCTTATAGACTGAAGCTCTTTGTGATGTGTCTGGCAGATTTTATACAGGTGTCGGTATGTGAGGACTCTTCTTGATGCTTAGTATCTTTTCGTCACTTCCACGAATTATGTATACATTTTCAGTCACAACGCCCTTTCCACTTTTCGGATTCCTCATAATATTTGGATATACTTGTAACTACGAGCCTTGAATTCGGGTGTGAAGTCAATGAGGAACCTCCTCTTTTGTGATGGAATTCGAACCCACAAACGTGATGTTAGAAGGAAGCTTACCAAACACATTATATCCCGCAGGAGGGCGAGTCTATTCAAGTTCTAGTGAAATATACCTGAATTTGACAAATATAAGTAGATAAGAACTGGAATAGATTTATATCCATGTGATGTTTAGGACGGCCCCATCTAACCTTATGTTTGTCGAATTGAGAGAACATTTTTAGATTAAAGTGCCAGAGCTGTGTTATTTTAAATATTTCTGGTATAGTTGGTAAATTTTTATTTTAGCTAGTTCTGATCCCCTTGAGGTATTTTTAGTATTTAAAGTGTAACAATGAATAAGAAAAATTTTCCTTTCGTGGAACCTGATCAAATTGATTATTCTGTTCACTTTCTTTCTACTGCAATTTGTCTCCTTGCAAAAGTTTCATGTCAACACCTTTTTTACTAATTGTTTTAAAATTCATCGTTTGAATTCAAAACGTATATAAGAAACCGGAATCGCCTTCATTTGTAAGCACACTGTCCTCCATGCCGTGAGAGATTTATGCAACACGAAACTGGAAGAGGTCATTCGAAAGATTTTTCGAACCAGGGTAACCTTCATGATATGTAGAATCCACCCAAGTGATGACTAAGAAGTGAAAGGTGCTTAACAGTTTTATGGTACCAAAAAAGGGAAGGGCCAGGAGACAATGGTTTTTAAGAGATGGAGTGTACTACAGGTGGGAGTATGAAGTTATAAGTCATTTGCATGGAAGTGAAGGTATAGTTACGTGGCCAACTTTACACTTATACTATGTTGGGCGGAAAAAGTGGACTAATTGATTTCGCGATCATATAGTATAGTTTATAATTTAGTGAGATAAAAGTGAACATGAATTGCAATAGGTTCATTTTCAGGTTAACAAAATGTATGAAATATTTATAATGTTGTGGATCCGAGCAATTGGACCGAAATAGCATCCGAACCATACCAACAAAAGGCGGGATTTCCCGGCGTCGTCTATGAGAAGATTTAAATTTAACTTTGAAATCGCGAGCAGCGTGAAATATTACGACACAATAGCAGCAAATATGAACGAATACAGCAAAATTACATTCAAAACACGGTAACGGAAACATTTTGCAATGGAAACAACGAGCAATGAACCTACGGAAATAAAATTTCTATTTCTAGTTGCCTAAGATGAAAGATGACCTCATCGTCACTGGGTCAGTCAGTGCCTGGCGGGTATAGAGAGATTAGGTCGTAACGACAGTGATCCTGATGACTTATGAAGCAGGGTGATATTCTCCTTGTAATAGAAAAGAGCGATGGGTTTGCTAGAATAACAACAGGAACAGTTTTCTTAATTTTTTTGTTTTTGTTTGTATGTGGCAGTTGCGACAACAGAAAGAGATTTTGATGCAAGAAGGCATAGCAAAAACGAGAACAAGTTGTCGTAATGTTTACTGGGCCTTATTCGCTTTCCGTTGCTTTGTAATGTATTGCATGACCTTCTTTGTATCGAATGCATTTTCTGTTTGTTATTCATTCATTCGTTTCATCTATTTCCTCTTCCACTTCCTTTGCTCATTTGCTTGTGGGTTCCCTTATATTATTATTATTATTATTATTATTATTATTATTATTATTATTATTCATAATGTACATGTGTTCTTATTGACCAATCCAACACTCTTCATCTTACCTGGTAAGTTTCAACGGATATACCTATAGACGAAAAACTGAAAAAGACACAAATAGTATGTACTGTATGTAAATTTTATATATATGTATATATATATATATATATATATATATATATGTATATGTATGTATGTATGTATGTATGTATGTATATATATACATATATGTGTGTGCATGTTTGTGTGCGTGCTTATGCTTCCTGTGGTGAAGCAGCATCAGCCTCACCAGCAAGTCAGTGGACCGATTCTGGGATGGATAATCCTCCCGTTTCCTGAAAACGGGATATGCTTTGTATCTGCTGGACTAAACACAGCACCGTGTACCTGGCAGTTAATCGACCTTGGTGGTTCGATGTCTGGTTGGACGAGGGAATGGGGATAACATCTTCATAGCATTGTTTGTGGTTTGGATGATGTGTGTGGCAAGATAATGCTTGTGTCTGTCTGTATACGAAATGCATTCATATACTCAGAGAGAAGAGAGAGGATTTATGCAATCATATGACCGTTATTGTGTCTCCTGGTCCCCTTCTGTCTGATACGAAATACGTCTTGGCTTTGTACCAAATGTCATTGGAGGGCGTTTCCGCCTTTCTCTCTCTCTCTCTCTCTCTCTCTCTCTCTCTCGTTCCCTTTGTATCTCCCCATCTCCTTATCTTGGTGGGGTGGGGGTAGATAAAGATGCGTAAATGTCAAACGTAGATCACGTGCCCTGCATGAGCGTCGGTGTTCGTTAGAAATTCATCGCGAAATGCAAAGGACTTTTCCCCCTTTGCCTTCACGCTCTCTTTGCTCCGCCGAATATATATGTGTATATAGAGATATATTCTGGGAAGAGTTTATTTATTGATAATCATACGAATATATGATTGGTTTAATGTTACGTAAATGTTCTTTGAATAATATTGCAGCGACGGAGCTGGGCTTTATGGCGGTTTCTGCGTTGTTGAGTTGTGGTGGAAGGTATTTTGTGTTGTGTTTAGGACAGAATGAAATTAGCTTCAGGTTTTTGTGCACGGTGTAGTATATGATAGAGGATATTCCCCGATTGTCTGCATATTTGCGTGATAAGTCACGCATAAAAGCGTGGGTCGTGGTTTTTTGGTTTGAGACACAATGCTTGCTTTTTCGGTTTGTTTAACGCATGCAAATTGCCAGCGTCGAAATGTTATTCGGAAAGCCACTCACTTTTCGCTTTCATTTCGGAGTGGGCGAATGCTTAAGCAGAATCTAAAAACAAGGGAATCGGAGAATTCATTTGACTTGATTCGCACACGCGCATAATTCCTGAGTCATCTGAATATCCAGGCAAAACTAACAAATCATGAAACATGGTTTTCCCCAATTCTCATTTGAATCGCCAATTGCAGCATGAGGTAGAGTCACCAGATACGCTCTGTGGAAACGTAGAGGTGTTCACATTGAGCTGCATTGCAACTAAACGCTTGCTCGGATTTCCATCCTCGGCCCCATCTGGAGGACCAAGATACGGGGCGTCGTGTCCTGGGAGCGGTGAAACTTGCTTGTAGCCTCTTTCGGTGTGTCGAACCTTCTCTTGACAAAGATGCATGTATGAGAGCAGTCATACTTACATCTTCGATTCCTGAGTGATGCCGGATATGTTCTGGGCTCGTTCTCTTAAACCCCATTGTGTCTCTCTATACCCAATCACTCAATTATGTATGCAGTAGTTAATCGACTGTGGTGGATAGCTGCCAGTGAGTGTAAAAAAAAAAAAAAAAAAAAAAAGACACACTCTCCCAAATTATTTGTTGAAAATCTAAAGGCTGCTACCTTTCTCGAGGCAAGTACTTTAAAGTGAAAAGACACAGGCTTGAAATTGTAAGGTGTATTAATAAACCAGAAAGGTAGGTATGTGAGCAGACCTAACCTGTTCTAAGCTTACTAGTATTGACAGAAGAACAAAAATTGAACTTTTTCATTGGGGCAGGTGCTAATTACTGACATTAGTACGAAGTTAACAATTCATGCACATCCCTCCCTTCCCTTCCCAACTGTCCCCCACCCCTTCCCCTCTTCCCTTATCGCCATATTCGAAGAGAGGCTGCAAAGGAAACATCAACTATTTATGCAGTAAAGGAAAACTAACAAATGTACCATCCAACATTCCACGTTCCACTGTCGTTGAGACATTCTATCCTTATTCAGTGTTTTCATTTCAGATATCGTTGCGACACCGAACACACCTTAAAATGGGTTGTTTTTAGCCGTGTCGGTTTTTCCAATTTTTTCAGAATAATAAAGAAAAGTTGGGAGTTTAGATTGCGTAAGATTCACTCCGATATTTGTGGTTTCATTTTTTTCTCCTAATTATAAAACTGCAAATTTAAACTTTTGTTTGCTAGTTCAGGTTGATATGTTTGTTATGCATGAACATGTATGTTTGAGAGAGAGAGAGAGAGAGACCTTGATAAATGGTCTAATCCTAGCGAAATAAGGATTACTTTTTTATATTCCATCTGTAATCTCTCTCTCTCTCTCTCCTCCCCATCAAAGGCTGTTACCTGCTTGAACCGATCAAGAACCTAGTACCTCTTATCCTAGATTTTTTTTTAAAGATATGATATATATATTTATATATATATATATATATATATATATATATAATTATATATATCGTGTGTGTGTGTGTGTGTATGTATTATGTATGTATGTATACACACGCACACATATATATACATATATAAATATATATTTATAAAGAGAAAGAGAGAGAGAGAGAGAGAGAGAGAGAGAGAGAGAGAGAGAGAGAGAATCTGTTCAACACCGTGACAAGAGACGACAATGATCTAAGACTAATCCAAAGCAATGAAAGATAAGGAGGGCTAAAGAGAATAAGGTATGACCCCAGACCTGCCAATTGAACGATGGAAAATCATAAATCTGGGAAGAAAAGAAGATTTTTCTAAAGCTCGAGGAACGTATACCTCTTGGGTGCGTACACCTTCTTGCAATATTTGTACCCCCGGCCCCAGCCCCTCCGCCTCTTCGAGTCTCTCTCTCTGCCGAGAAGTTTGGAACATTAGTTTCAGTTTGACCTGCGTCGCCCTCTTATCCCCAGAGGCTTCATTTGGGGAGTCGCAAAATTGCTTCGTCTTCTATCTTCATTCCTTCTCGACAACGAAAAAAAAAAAATGCTGAAGTGATAGTATTGATGTTGGAGTGCTCTCGAACAATATTGAAGTATTCTTTGGCTTTCGGAAACTGAAATTTTATTCCTTTTGTTCCTTTGCTTCCCCCCCCCCCCCCCCACACCCCAATCCCCTCGCTAAAACATACGTACTTATTCCAAACCAGTTGATTTTTTCCCTTCGTATTTTGAGAGGTTATGACAGAACGTTGGTGTAATGATACTACCTGTCAGAAAGAGAATGATTTAATTTTTTTCTGCTAGCAAACTTTGTAATCAAAGCTCGGGAGTTTTGTATGGAATTTAGGACATCATACAAGAAATAAGCAGCCTAAACTCCTGGCCATTGAATATTTGACAGAGAGAGAGAGAGAGAGAGAGAGATAGAGAGAGAGAGAGAGAGAGAGAGAGAGAGAGAGAGAGAGAGATAGATCCTGTACGGTTGCTGTCCGAAAAATAACGAAGTAAAATACATATGAAATGAGAGAGAGAGAGAGGTGCTTGAATAGCCTCATCTAGTATGGAATGCACGACTGATCTGAATTTCGGACGGCAAGAGTTACATAATTGTAAAAGGACCTCGCCTTTCATTTATAGAGCTCCTTTGGTCTATCAAGTCTCCTTCCTCTCAATCTCTTTATAAAACAGCGACAGCGCCTCTCTCTCTCTCTCTCTCTCCTGTTCGTGGTTTCTGTGTAGATTTTGAGTGCTGGTTGACGCAGACCCAGCACACAGCACACGCGCGGACAGTTCGTTACCCGAACTTTGTTCTATTAGGTGAGCGGACGTTTCGCTTTTTAAACGCGGACTCTGTGTCCGGTAAACAGCCACTTCTAATTAGCCAGATTGGCCACGGGGAGAGCGGCCGAGATTGCCTTTGCCTTCTGAAATGGCAATGGATTGCCTTTGTGGTTGGGGAGCGGATGAGCGAACGGAACAGAAGAGTAAAAAAAGAGATTCATAAAGAAGGGGGTACACCGAGAAAATTGGTCGTAAGGAGAGGAGGCGATGGAAGGGGAGGAAAATTCGCAGAGGGAGAACCGGCAAAACAGAAAAGGGAATTTCCTCCATTGAAGCATCGTGGTCGCTCTGTAATTGGCTGGGTTACGCAGGACGATGATCCCCTTCCTGCTCGGTGCAATTTTTAGCTCGGATTTTCGTGGAAGTGTCAGGATACAGGTAAATGTGGGATAAATGTGGGACGTGTATTCCATTGCATTGTATATTTGTATATATGAGTGAATCGGTTATATGTGTATACGTACATATATGTAATATATATATTAATACAATACATACAATATATATATATATATATATATATATATATATATATATATATATATATATGACTGGTAAAAAATGTTCTGTTACAACAGAATTCCATCTAATAAAAGGAGCCCATAAAAACACCAAAAAAATATAGAGAAATGTACTATATTTCAGAGACTGTTTGTCACTCTCTTCAGGTATATGAAAAAGTTTACAGAAAAGGTGGTATTTATACCAAGAGATCCATCCACAGGTAAGCCCTTTTGCATTTACTTACCCAAACACCTTAGCCAAACCCCTGATTAACGTCCAACAAAAGACATTACCCAAGGAAACAGGGGTTTATGAAATCCCATGCCTGGACTGTGACCAATCTTACATCGGATTTACAGGAAAATCACTTCCCCAGATTAATAATA
>NC_087203.1:69457796-69460296 GCF_015104395.2 Macrobrachium nipponense | reverse complement strand
ACATCTTATAACAGTTTGCTACACGTGAAAATATACGTAAGTTGTTAAAAGATGTAAACAAAGCACCCTGAATAGTTTGTTTGTCCATGTTAACACTGCGATGGTAATTTTGTTTTGTCTATTGTTATATAAACCTTCATGTGTCTCTTTTTGATATTCTAATCATTTGTATTCTGGAGAGGAAGGGAGATGGTCCCTTCTAAAAGATAATAAAAATGTCGTCTTCGCTCTTTTTGGGTTTGACTTAATTTGGTATACACGGAAGATATGTATTTTATTTCAAATAAATACTGTAAAGTGTATATATATGAAAAAACTTTGCAGACAGGACACTTAAACTTTATGGGCAAGGCTGCATTTTTGGTGTGTTTACTTTCTTAATTTTTTTTCCAGTTATTTCAGCAATGCCATAGTAGAGTTAGCAGCATGCGAAGTATTTGTTCATGCCATCGAAGAAATGACATGACTATTTGTTGACCGCAGGCCATTCGTTGAACATTGGTAGTGTGACCTGGCCGACGATTCAGTACCCTCAGCTTTGCTGCCTTGACGTGATGGCGGTCACGTTACATGACTGGCTGAGATGAGATAGTGATTGCGAAAATACATAGTAAAGAAGGCTGGAATATAAAGAACATTGAGGAGTGGGAAAGACGATCACAATATCTTGGCCTTAAACTGGGGAATAACAAGGTAATGATTTTATTCAGATTTGACAATGGAGACTCCTTCCCCCAATCCTATTGACTTGAGAGGAACAGAACTTAGGAACAGTTATATTTGGTGATTCTGAATGTATTTCATTCACCAACACAGGGCCTAGATGCTCTACAGGCCTTATATTCGCCTCTTGTCTGCCGTCAATTTCAATTAAAAACTATGCTATATTTTTATACCTTGGCGCTTGATGTAAATAATATCCAAAATTTCTTCCTCGAGCAAGTTTTAGTTTTTTCTGCTTCAGCTGTTCTGAGAAATGCTGTTCTTACCTCGGTCCTTGGCCAAATATTTCTGGCTTTTCTCTGAACCTTGTTCAAATATGCGCCTTGAAAATTTGATATTCATCATGTTGTGTTTACTCACAGGATACTTTTGTCGAAGTGTTCGTTAGTTCTGCGCAAGTATAAACGCCCTCTCTCTCTCTCTCTCTCTCTCTCTCTCTCTCTCTCTCTCTCTCTATGTGTGTGTGTGTGTGTATGTGTTTCAGCGCTTACATGACTAATGCATTTTACATGTGCGTTTGCATATCATTTTTTCATGACGTGTCTTGAGTACGACGTATTATGGTACGCTTTGAATTAGCGTTTTTGTGCTGCATATGCAGTTGCAGATACATTATCATTTCTGTTTGATATTTCACTTTAGAAAGTGTAAAGCTTTTACTAACTTTCTATTGAAAATTAATTTTCCCCAATTTGTCTTTTTCTTTTCGTACTGTTCATGTTTTAGATACGTTTTAAACCTGGCTGTAAATCTGCATCCCCACACAACCCCCCCCCCCCCCCCCCCCCCCCCCCCGCCCCCCACCTCTCTCTCTCCTCTCTCATCATCTAATCGAAAGTTCTGGGTTTCTATACCAGATGAAGACGGAGCGCACTGGGAAAGATTCTTGGAACCCATATATATATATATATATATATATATATATATATATATATATATATATATATATATAGTATATATTAGAGAGAGAGAGAGAGAGAGAGAGAGAGAGAGAGAGAGAGAGAGAAGATCAGAGCAACGTTAAAATTATATACAGTCAAACCATTGCGAAAAAAGGAAATCCCCACCTCTACCCTTTATGGAAAAATAAAAGGCATCGACGAGGTAATCCACTCCTCCGCATTTTATGGAAAAGGAAAGGCCTCGACGAGGTAATCTACACCACTTTATGGAAGAAGAAAAGGCTTCGACGAGCTTATCTACTCCTTATTTGATGGAAGAAGGAAAGGCCTCGACGAGGTAATTCACTCCTACACCGTTATGGAAAAAGAGAGGTCCTCGACGAGGTAATCCCCTCCTCCACCCTTTATGGAAAAATAAAAGGCCTTGGCGAGGTAATCCTCGCCTCCACCCTTTATAGAAAGGGAGGTGGGTAATCCCTACCTTTATCCCGGCGAAATCATTCCTGAGATATTACGTCTTGTTCTCTGTCATTTTTAAGCATCTTCGTTTATTATGGAATGTCCTTCCTTCCTTCCTTCATTCCCATCATGCACAAGTTTTTATTTGTTGGAAGTTGCTCTGATGACACTAGTTGTTATGAAATTGATTTTGTTTGTGTTATTATATTTGTTTACATGTTGATTTGACTATCCATCGGTCAATTTGAGTCTGTGTGTGAGAGAGAGAGAGAGAGAGAGAGAGACACACAGAGAGAGAGCTGCAGAAGACACTTGTACGTTTAGTTACATATGAGAGAAAGAGAGAGAGAGAGAGATGTAATAATGACACTTGAACGTTTAGTTACATAAAGGAGAAAGAGAGAGAAAAGGAAAAG
>NC_087203.1:69452796-69455296 GCF_015104395.2 Macrobrachium nipponense | reverse complement strand
ATCTCTTCAGGTAAAGCTTTTTCAGGGATTAATAGAAAATGTTTATGTTTGCTTCATATCACCTCTTAGAGCCGGCGACGGATCGTTTCCTCGCCTATCGGCGGCGTATTCAGGACTAAGTATATTTCATTCCAACCAGACCAGTGAGCTTGATTAACAGTTCTCCTTGGGCTGGCCCGAAGGATCAGATTTTTTTTTATATGGCTAGGAACCAATTTGTACTTAGGATCCGGACCTGCAAGTTAGTGTGGCATCCGAACGACATTATATCATTATATCGACGAATGAAATTCTAAGGAAGTCATTTCTAATCACCAGAAATAAATTCCACTGGTTCCTCACTGGCTGCAGCGGGAAGCGAACTCGGGCTACCAGATTGATAGGCGAGTACGCAAGCCACTCGTCCACAAAGGAACTGTATGCAGGACTAGATAGTTGTTTTGACTGAGCTGGCGTTATGCCAGCATGGGCTCTTGCTCTAGAGCAGGCCGAAGGTGTTTTGAAGTGCAAAAGTAATGGTTTATGATTAAAATAGTAAAAAATGAAGGTGAAAAATTAAAATATGGTTATGAAATGAAAACCTCAAGCAAGAGATAGGATTACAAACATCTTTCAACTCTCAGGTGGCCGTCAGTAGGAGAGAGAGAGAGAGAGCGATGGTAGCGAGGCCTGGCGAGTCGTGGATGACTGATAAGAAGAAATAAAAGAAAATATCGTAAGAAAAATCTTGAAAATACAAAAAATCTACGGAGATTCTATATATCGTATTTGACTTACTATTGAGGGGAGGTAAAATCTCTCGATCTTTAGTAGTGAGAATCAATTTAGGAGAAAGCGAGAAAAATCTAGCGAGGGAAAGGGCAGATTTTCCTCCCTAACTGAAGGGAAGACGTGCGGTTGTGTTTGTCTCTCGAGAATAGTGTGCTGTCAGAGTATTTACTGGCACTTGGCTTGTAAGGTCTCCTCAAAAGAGGACTGTAGAAAGTAAGCGTATATTTATGTTTTGATTTTTATCCTTCTTCAGCAGACGATAATGGACAGAGGTAATAGTTTAAGTAGGAGATAAAGCAATAGTTGAACGATTCGTTAGTCAGAAGTTAGCGGCCGTAAAAGGAAAGGAAATGCTATAGTGATTAATTAAAAACTGCCGCAGTGCTGTTCGCCGAGAAAATCGTCGTGGTTGGGAATATACAACTGTAAGCTCTGTCGAGGAAATCTTTCAGAGGTTTAATGAGTTCCACTGTTAAATAACATTGTCCAGTTATCTCGATGATGTCCTTGCGAAATTGCACGAGAAGTAGTGGAGTTGACCCTTGGCCCATGCAAGGTCCTTTAATTATATTTAAAGGACCTTGGGCCCATGAAGGGATCTCGTGTTGCTGAGCGCAGATGCAGAGAAGCTTCGTGGTTTGGGGTCGGTGTTTGGTGTAAGCTGAAGTCGAGGGATCGTGGGCGTTGGATGCTGCCGCTCTGTTTGTGTCTTTCTCCTGACTCGAAACTGGCGCTACTTCCACGGCTTGTCCTGCTTTTGAAACCATTGGCTCTTGGGATATCGTTGGTCTTGCCCGTGCTGATACTGATGATGTCTTTGGTTTATTAGATCTGTCTTCCAGCCACGCAATGGGAGCTAATCTGCCTCTGGGTCGTTTAAACCACGCATGATGAAGTTCAAAACAGTTGGGGCAATTGTGTGAGGTACCTTCCTCTCTTTTTCACTTTATCCAGACATAACTTGGTCTCGTGTCATATTACATAACACTCCAAAATGACAAAACTGACGTCATTTTTTTATATATAACATGCACTGTCTGTGCTGCAACAAGGGCATTTCTGGTGGCCCGACGGTCCTGCCTTATGCTTTCTCCTTGACTAGTGGTCCGTTGGTATGGTTTCTAGTGTCGTGGCATGCTGCTCAGATGTCGCGGGTTCGCGCCTCCCTCAGGGCGAGGAAAAATCACTGAACAGTTACAGTTGCAATGAGCGGTTTGCGGTGGAAGGTTGAAACCAACACTCTCGGGAAGTTTGAATTCAAGTCAATGGCCCCTGTGTGATTGTTCCATTTGAATAGGTTTCATCTACTGAAATATTATTATAATAATTAAGACAGTAACGCTGACATGGCCTGCAACAAGAGTTTGATCTCCGTCTCGGGGTGATAGTTTTGATTTTCTCCGTTATCAGCGGTTTCTGTAATATTCAGGAGGTCGCCTCTCCCTTCAGTCTCACGTATGTCTTGTGGCTTCCTTGAAGAAGGGAGGATGACGCCTGTGTTCTTTTGCATGCTCAGTGCAGGAGTCTGTTGATTCATCCTTGCGGCTTCCGCTCTTTGCAATCTATAGAACAGGGCTTCTCTATGCACAGTGTCTGTCTGCGCTTGCTAGTAATTCTTAGAGTGTCGGTTTAAGGTCATGGAGGTCTGCATAATGTTGTACTATTGCCCCTTAAGGAAACATGTTTATAATTACTTATATATACACACGAACATACATATATATATATA
>NC_087203.1:69435296-69447796 GCF_015104395.2 Macrobrachium nipponense | reverse complement strand
CAGGCCTACAGAGGCCCAGTCAATTTTTCAAGAAATTCTAATCTATTTTTTATGTACCCTTGCGGTCATTCTTAAGAGTCCTCTTTCTTCTACAACCTGTCGTTTCTACCATTTTCATTCCACATTTGTTCAGCATTGCAGTTGTAGTGTCATTTTAAATGTACGGCAAATATGGTGATGGATTCACAACGTTCAGGAGGAGGCATAGAATGAAAATATGTTGTCTCTTACTCCTGATGAATACGTGGAGGTTAAGTAGAGTGTTCTTTTTTTTTTTTTTTTTTTAAGGAAAAAGGCAACAAAATGCATTAATTTACCGTAGGCAGATCTAACAGTCCACAACATTAAGTTCTCCCCCAGCGTGAATTGCTTCCAGGGAAAAGCATTTTGAGAATCTTGTTTATGATATTAACTCACTCATTCAGAAGAGTGACGCGTTCAGGGGAATTTTATCTTATTATCTTAATCAGACAGGGGTGTATTATTGTTCACTACCGCCGTTTAATCCCCTGCAATGTAGCCCGGCCGTAAATTCCCGAGATTTACACTGGCATTGCACCTGCCCCGGTTTTTTGCCACGCCCCAGATGAATTTGGGTATGGGAAACATGATGAGATTATTTTCGAGAATATTCTGTAGTTAGTTTATAAGATTAGCCGTCCCGATTTTTTCAGGGAAGGTTGGTGCTTGGTTCCAGTTCGGGAACATGCAGCCCGGCAAACGATTGTTTTTCCCTCAGTTTGTCTGTCGGTCTAGTCTACCCGTCACAATCTGCCGTTTTCAAGACACATAATAGTATGTCTTCGTTTCATTAGCCTGAATGCTCATCGAATAAATTTGGTTAGGAGACGGTAGTGGACATGTATTACTTTTACAATGCTCTCCGATAAAATAAGAACATTTCTGGTGTATTAAATCTTGCTACAGTATTAAAAACACATAAAATTTGTAAGCTTTACGAGGACAATTGTCTTCGTCCTCAGAGGGAATGAAGCCATATCGATATTTAACAAGGACAGTAAAGATTCATTATATAATGCTCCCTCCTGATCTTCCGACTACATGATCATTGCATCAGTCACGGGAATAAGTCTGAATTGCGAGCTTCCTTAGCGGGTCTGGAAAGTTTAGTTTCTCCAAGGCTTTAACCTTATCTAAAACATGAATGAGCTAAGAAAGTTAACTATCCCTAAAATTCATTCCTGAAATTCCCAACAATTTGTGACTTTCTCGCTGTTTCTAGTATTATGATTAATTAATGGCTGTTGGTGGTCCCGGCTGCTTTTCCAGATTTCCTCCCGTCTCCCCACCAAGTCCAGTTTGTAATTGTTACAATTTGTGACTTGTGCCCGGCATCGTCTTTTCTTTTATTTTTTCCAGATTTGTTTTTATTGATGAACCCGTGGATAGTGCTAGTAAAGCTGAATACAAATTTATATTGTCTATACGCAAGATTTTTGTGTTCTGATTGACTGGATAAGCAGTAGCTTAGCCACTATTTTTCGCTGTTAAAATCCTAAATGCCCTGCTTTCTTGTAATCATTGCACAGAAATCAGGTAGGACAGGCTAAATAGTGGAAACGCGTTTTTATGAAGAGAAGAGAAAGTCTGTGGTCTCTTAGGAAGATACCCACTTCCATTACGGTGCGAAAAAAGTAAATGTAAGATTATGTTTGTGTGTTTTTACATTACACTAGTTTTTAAATCAGTCTGGGTTTTTCCTACCGATACATCTAAAATGGAAGGATGTTTCTTGGCTCTTTTCCCGTGCGATTTTTGTCGATGTGTTTTTTTTCAGAATTCAAGGTCTCTAAGGATATGATAGTCTTCGTTTTCCATTTTCAAGAAAGCAAAAATATTATCCTCAACTGTTTCCACAGTTATAGTTTGAGTCATACCATGTTAATGCCTGACAATAAAGACAATTATAAAAATTCCCTATAGAAATTAGCTCATGTATGGAAGAAGCGCCTCAGTGGCGTGATCGGTGGCCTGGAGTTCGATTCTCGGGCATTCCACTGAGGTGTGAGAGATATGTATTTCTGGTGGTAGAAGTTCACTCTCGACGTGGTTCGGAAGTCACGTAAAGCCGTTGGTCCCGTTGCTGAATAACCACTGGTTCCATGGAACGTAAAAACACCATACAAACAAACAGTCATGTATGGAAGAGAGGGTATCAAAAGGGATGAATATGCTTGCAGTTCCTGAGGCCAGTGGGGAAAATATGCTGATAAAAATAGTTGTGTCACGGATGCGTTTTGCAGTTTTGATAACAAATTACACGAAGAGACTTTCGGTGTAACAGTGATTTCTGTCTTTTCCTTATATTAACTAATTTGTGTGTGGAATTTTTTTGTTAAGTATCTCAATTGCTTGGCATCAATAATGCAGGATCAGATGGGCATCATAACTTGCACAGAATATGAGAAGTGACTTAGAAACATTACACCGAAGGTTGTCATTGGTTTGTGTAGTTAAAGAATGAATATGGTAGGAACCAGTATTATTTAGGAAACTAAATTTTGCAATAAAGCGAAAAATAGTGGTGTATAGGAGATTTCATAACCACAGCAAACCAGAATAGTCAAATAGTCATGAGATCATGCAGTACCCTTATATTAACAATCTGTTTTTGCAAAAATTTAGATATTGCTTTATTTCCTCAGACGACGATGACCGTAGTCCACGTAAAGCTTAGGGGTTGAAGTGTAATGCTAACAATATACCAAGATTTAATACATGACAAAAGGGTCTTGTTTTATCCTCGTCTTTAATGGAAATCTGCGTATTATTATTATTATTATTATTATTATTATTATTATTATTATTATTATATGCTGGAAGAAACTTGGGTCTTGATCTAAGGATACATTTTTCTAGCGCCAGTTGGAAAATTTATCCTTACGTTAAGACCGCAGGTTTGTTGGCTATGAAAAATACAAAATAATTTTTAATTTGTTATATTTTATATTATTATTATTATTATTATTATTATTATTATTATTATTATTATTATTATTCCCACTTCCACATGAAACAAAAAAAGGACATTGACTTGTTATGTAAACTTCAAAGGAACAGAAAAAGAGGAAAAGAACGGAGCTGTGTATATCCCCATGGAAGACGACCTGCAGAACGCTCTCTTGTCTATATTTTTTGACTCCTGTTGCTGATTTATTTCTTCCAGTTTAGGCTCTATTTCCCTATTCAGCGCCCTTAGGAAGAAAAGAATACACGTCGCTCTTACGGTCACATAGTGCTTTTGTGTAAATTCATGAGAAATGTTTTGTGTCTATACTTTTTATATGTAAATGCAAACCCTAGAACTCTTATGGAGGTATGAATAGAAGCGGGGATTAGCTCAGTATTTGAGAAGAGACCGTTGGGAGGCAATATTGTACAAAGCTTGGATTTTATTTTGTTCATGTTTTCGTTGTACGAAATGTACAGATGAAGGGAAATCCTTTTTCAGTGTGTAGTCCTCAGATAAGATGCTATTTTTAGAAACTGCTTAGAACTTGGTTATGTTTTGAATTGTGGTGCGTTATGCATACATACATGCATACATACATACATACATAGTACATACATGTGAGTAAATGTGTTTTTATACGGCAAGCGAGAGAGAGAGAGAGAGAGAGAGAGAGAGAGAGAGAGAGAGAGAGAGAGATGCATTCGTTTAATATTTTAAGTACATCATCCTAGACGAATAATCAGTAGCGGAAGTGTCGTTCAAGGCGAATAACGGGCTGCCGTAAGGATAAACTAGGAATTGAATAAATGCGATGCAAAGGACTTTAACTGGATCACCGCGAGTTTTTTTCTTTTTTTTTTCAATCTCCCTTCTGAAAGTTTGTGCAGAATGAAGGGTCAAGGGTATAGGACTGGATTTTAATATTATTTGCTTTGATAGTCGCACTAATGAGGGTTCTAGAAGATTTAGAGAAAACGATATTTCCACATCCTCTTATAGTTATACAATTGGGACAGTCAGTCACATATGATTTGTCACTTATATATATATGGGCCAGAGGCAAGTGAAACAATGGAGTATAAAGATAGTTCATCTTCATCCTAAGTGACAAATCATATGTGACTGACTGTCCCAATTGTATAATTATAAGAGGATGTGGAAATATCGTTTCTATAAATCTTCCAGAATCCTCATTAGTGCGACTATCAAAGCAAAATAATATTAAATCCAGGTGCATATACCCTTGACCCCATTCTGCACAAACTTTCAGGAGATTACAAAAAAAGAAAAAAAAAACTCGGTGATCCTGTTAATGTCCTTTGCATCGATTTATTCAATCTGTAGCTTTATATATATATATATATATATATATAATATATATATATATATATATATATATATATATATATATATATATATATATATATCTAGTATATATATATATATATATATATATATATATATATATATATATGTGTGTTGTGTGCATAACCATTTTATGAAATTATCAAGTATGACTCTCAATTTTATTTTTTTTCCAATTCCTGTGCTTGTATAGACATATGGAAGTTGGTGTCTGTAGCTTTTGATGCGAGACGAGATGTTGTATAACTTCTTTAAACTTTGATATTTGGATGTTTCAAAGCAGTATATTGAACACCGATTCACCATATTGCAAACTTGGAGAATCAGTAGTAATTAATTCGAGTTGAAGTTGACTAGCAGTTTTTATGAATTACTGATTTGTAGAAGCTCGAGATTATGTCAATTTTTAGTTTTCTATAAAATAAAACTATTAAGATGACTATTTGTCTGTCCGTCGGCACTTTTTCTGTCCGCCCTCAGATCTTAAAAACTACCAAGGCCAGAGGGTTGCAAATTGGTATGTTGGACATCCACCCTGCAATCATCAAACATACCATATTGTAGCCGTCTAACCTCAGTTGTTTTTATCTAAAGTTAAAGTTTACCTAAATCGTGCATCTGGCACCGCCAAGTCTAATTCCAGAGGCGTCGCCGACACTGCTTCACTTGATCGAATCTGGGGAGCAACTGAGCGATGCCCGGGCGTAGCTGAGAGTTTCGTACTGCAGCACATCGAGAGTTTCATTCAGCATTATACGCTGGACAGAAAACTTGATTGCGCCAAAGAAACTGTGGCGCATTTTTTACTTGCATTATTTTTAGATTATAAAACATGGTTCTTATTCTGATACTGGAATTCAAACCAGTAATCGTAAAGCATAAATAATAATTCGTTTACAATATTAAGCGCTGGAAAATAACCGTTAAAATATAATCTTGTGACCTACAGTAGCCTTTCATTTCTGAAATGGCAAAGATACCTATTGATTATTCACATCAAATAACCAGAAATGGATGTTATGGGATTTTACATGCAAGAATAATAGGTGAAACTCTAGACTCTTCTTATATTATATTATTTAAAGGTGACCGGTCAGAAATGGCTGTCATATCAACAGAAGTTGGAGAAATCTTTAAATGACAAGACGTAATGCTTTTCCTATCGGTAAATTTACGTGTAAAAGCAATAGTCTACGATTAAACAACTACATGTTCAGCCTATTATTATTATTAGATTATTATTCAGAGGATGAAACCTATTCGTATGGAAGAAGCCCACAGTAGAGATTGACTTGAAATTCAAGCTTCCAAAAAATATGGTGTTCGTTAGAAAGAAGTAAGGCGAGGTAACGGGAAATACGGAAAGAAGAGACCCCACTTATTAAAATAAGAGAAAAAAGAACTTAATGTAACAAATAAATAAAAAATGCATGAAAATGGGAGGCTAATCGTATTAGGTTAATAATATAATGTATTGCTCCTTCTCTTGAACTTCTGAATTTCCAGTTGCACGACTTCCTCTAGCCGTCGTCTAGCCCAGGGTCCTCTTAGGTCACCACTTGTCCCTCTTGCTGGATAACCACAGGTTCCATGGAACGTAAAAATGCCTTACAAACAAACAAGCAAACAAGCCTCTATGACAGTAGAAGGAGACGTGATGTCTCCAATACAACTGTAAATTATTGTCTGTTTATTTAAAGATGTTGTTTCATAGTATTCATTATAGTTTGATATTGAACTTCTTTCCGTGTAGGGCAGAGGGGGCCCGGCAGCAATGGCGTTAGTGCACCTCGCGTGGTGTACTGTAGACATTACGAAAAGGTGTTTGCAGCGGCCTTTCAGCTCCTGGTTGTAACCACTCTTTGCTCTTTTACTTTACCTCCTTTCTCGCTTCCTTTCTTCAGTCATTCTCTGCAGCGTCTCTGACAATTACATCCAGATGCAGTTGTGGGTTTTCTCCTGGTTACACCTTTGGAGTCTTGTGCTTCATAATTTTTTTAGTTTTCTGTAAAAAGAAAACTATTGAGATAGCTATTTGTCTCTCCGTCCGCAGTTTTTTTGTCGGACCTCAGATCTTAAAAATCTACTGAGGCTAGAGAGCTGTAAATTGGTCTGGTGAAGGCTAGAGAGCTGTAAATTGGTCTGGTGAAGGCTAGAGAGCTGTAAATTGGTCTGGTGAAGGCTAGAGGGCTGTACATTGGTCTGGAGAAGTCTAGAGAGCTGTAAATTGGTCTGGTGAAGGCTAGAGAGCTGTAAATTGGTCTGACGATGGCTAGAGAGCTGTAACTTGGTCTGGTGAAGGCTAGAGAGCTGTAAATTGGTCTGGTGATGGCAAGAGAGCTGTAAATTGGTCTGGTGAAGGCTAGAGGGCTGTACATTGGTCTGGTGAAGGCTAGAGAGCTGTAAATTGGTCTGGTGAAGGCTAGAGAGCTGTAAATTGGTCTGGTGAAGGCTAGAGAGCTGTAAATTGGTCTGGTGATGGCAAAAGAGCTGTAAATTGGTCTGGTGAAGGTTAGAGGGCTGTACATTGGTCTGGTGAAGGCTAGAGAGCTGTAAATTGGTCTGGTGAAGGCTAGAGGGCTGTAAATTGGTCTGGTGAAGGCTAGAGGGCTGTAAATTGGTCTAGGGGAGGCTAGAGGGCTGTAAATTGGTCTGGTGAAGGCTAGAGGGCTGTAAATTGGCCTGGTGATCATCCACCCTCCTATCATCAAACAACAAATTGCAGCCATCTAACTTCAGTAGTTTCCATTTTATTTAAGGTTCAAGTTAGCTACGATCGTGCGTCTGTCTCCGGTACAGATGCTAACTACACAGGCCACCACCAGGCCATGGCTGAAAGTTTCATTGACTGCGACTGAGAGTTTTATGGGCCGTGGCTGAGAGTTTCATACAGCATTATACACTGTACAGAAAACTCGATTACGGCGAAGAAACTCCTGCGCATATTTTACTTGTATTCTGTATATCTGTCTTCATGTCCAACCACCCCAGCTCCCTGCCTAAGCGCTGAATGGCCGAAAAGTACTGCGGTGCTTGGCTCGACAGCTTGAGTCTCTTAAAAGCAGAATCATATTGAACTTATGATGAATCCGGAAGAACATACACGATGAATGGAAGTAAGCGTAACGAGTGATGAAAGTACTGTAATGCCTTAATAACTCTAATTAGCTTTCTTTCTGTTTTATTTCCAGTACGGTGAAGACAAATAGTAGATTTGATCAAACCACTGGGGCCAAATTTGAATTACAAGTTCTCAAATATTTGAACTCTAAAGTATTGTAGGGGACATTGTGGGCAGTTAAGAAAAATCATATAAAGTGATGACGAGAAGAAATAACCCTAGTCATATAGAGAGTGAGCCATTAACTGTACATTTATAAATAATCGTGAGACATGCCAAAATAATTTAGGCAGTTAGAATGATATTAAGTTCCATTTTGACTGTGGAGAATTACAAAAGAATAGAAAACATTTGCTTAATGAATAACATGTTTTGAAAATAATTTATAAAAGTTATTTGTTCTCAGTTCAACATTATTCAGAGTTTATCCTTTAACTTTATTCCTTGTAAAACGAAATTGAAAGTGTAAACGTCCATTTATTTAGGATAGTGAAAAAAAACTTTCTATGAGAATTCCAAGTCAATGCTGTTTCACTCACTCAAGGTAGCGGCTAATCCAGAAAGGCAGCTTTGCCAGGCCAGTTGATTAGCTGATCAATTATACGAATGCATTGAGAATAACATTAGGTGAAGTGATGTAAATATGCGTGGTATTTTATAGAGCACATTATAATCATGTTCCACTTTGATTGATTAATTCATAATGCAGACTTATTTTATATTTCATTGGTGTTCAGAACTGGATTAAGATGAGACTACGCAAATGGCTTTGTTGTTGTTTGTTAGAAGTAGGTGGTGTTAGGAAAGCCTAAAAAGGTCTGAAAAGTGTGTTTCGCGTTGATTTAAGGATACAGGAATTTTAGCATAGGATATTTATGACATTTATTGGAATAAAAATGTAAAAAATAAACAATGTGCATGTTAAACAGTGCGGAAAAATGATTTCAAATGAAATATAGCATATTTTTGAATTTAAGTTGGTGAAAGAACTCGCTATTTAGCAGTAGATTTCAGCACTTTTTTTATTTATTTGATGTACTAATTTTGAGTCTATACTTCTGTTCAATTAATTTGTTTCCACTTATAAATGAGAATATGTGAACGTGTTAAAATTTTTATCCCTTATATTTGATCCTTATTGTTAGTATGACTAGTAGTACTAATTATGAGTATTAATTACGAAGACCACTTAACGTAAAGTTAGGATAAGACCAGTGATAACGTATGGAGCAGAAATCTGGGCTCAAAGAAGAAAAGAGGAAGTAAAGCTTGAGAGAACAGCGATGAAAATGCTGAGGTGAATTATGGGAATTTCGCTGCTTGAGAGATTGGAAAATGATGAAATAAGAAGAGGAGTAGGCCGAGTATAGATTTCAGAGGTGATAAGAGAGTCACGATTGAGAAGGTATGGGCATGTGTTGAGGATGGATGACGAGGAGGGAGTGAAGAGGGCTTGGGAGGAACCTGTTAGAGGATGAAGATCGAGAGGGAGACAGAGAATTAGATGGCGAGGTAAAGTGGAGGAAGATATGGAGAGAAGAGGTCTGGTGGAGGATGATGCCTTTGATAGAAGGCAGTGGAGAAGGCGCAACAGGCAACCGACCCCTTCATGTAGGGATAACGGTGGGAAAGAAGAAGAAGGGCTTCACGTAAAGTTAGGAACATAATGTTTGTAATTTATGCGTAAGGGAAAATCTTGCACGCGTCCCGAGTAAGCTGGAAGTCGCATCACGCCTTTTTTTAAACTTGAAGTGGTTTATTTATGTATGTGTGTATTTACTTATTTATCTGTGTGTGTTTTTTTTATTCAAAATCTATTTACACTTTTCAACGTTTGATGTTCGTCTTACGCTAGACGCAATTAACAACTCACTTAAGCCAAAAGGTAATTTTTGTTACTTGTTTTTTACTAAATCTGTTCAATTGGTGCAATTTTCTTTCATCGAAGACTTTCAAATACTGAATTGTCATCACGGCCATTTGGCGCGATCTGAAGAAAAAATGAAGTTGTTCCACTCCTTTAGAACTTATGGAGAGTGATGTTGCAAAATGATGCGGAAGAAATTCTTGTAATTAGAACTTTTCGCCCTAAATTTCATCTGAAATTACCCTCACTGACTTTCTCTCTCTCTCTCTCTCTCTCTCTCTCTCTCTCTCTCTCTCTCTCTCTCTCTCTCTCTTCCCTTGGAACTCGAGCAAAACCTAAGTTTGGTTCCGCCAAGAGAATTATTTTCATTTTCATGAAGTTCTAAAGTGATTTTATGAGTTTAGTGAGGTAGTTGCTTTTATACTCTCTCTCTCTCTCTCTCTCTCTCTCTCTCTCTCTCTCTCTCTCTCTCTCTCTCTCTCAAGGAAGCCTTTTCTTTATACGAGCGGGACTTAACTAAAACTCAAATGTCTATGTAAGCACACTTTTGCTCTTGTCAACTATATTAGTAAAGCAACCAATCTTATTTTCTTTCTCTCCTTTAGTCATCGAGACTTCTTTTGTTGTCTTATTGTTCTTATTTTTAATAATGGTCAAGACTAAGAGACTAAGTGAGTAAGATTTTCGACCTCAAGATCCACTGGGTGCGAGACGTTTTAATCCTAACTGATGGAAGGAGAGATTAAACTAATGATCTCGAGACTTTGATAGGGGCAATAAAACCAAGATTGATTCTTCATCTTACGCAAGGGAAGTATTTTTCATCTTTTTTTACCAGAGAGGGCATTTATCTTTCTGTGCAAGACATTTTTTTTTATTAATTTTCAACGTGAAAAAATGTAATTCCTTCCCACGCACAAGGGAAAATTTCATATTGTTTTTCAGTTTGAACGGTAATCTTGTCTTCTTCATATGAAAAAAACGTTTTTGTTCTTTCTCAATGTGAAAGGTTTATCTTCCATTTATGTCTGAAAATATTTTCATTCTCGTCTCAGGGGAATGTGTGGTCGTTTCACAAACGAAAATATTATAGAGATGAGAAACCTGAAACCGTGGAAAATCGGGTTATATTTGCAGATAAGAATTGCCTCTCTCTCTCTCTCTCTCTTCTCTTCTCTATTCTCTCTCTCTTCGTCATCTCTCCTCTCTTCCCTCTCATCTCTCCTCTCTCTCTCTCTCTCTCTCTCTCTCTCTCTCTCTCTCTCTCTCTCTCTCAATGTTTCTGGTCATTGTTACCTCCTTCAAACGCGACAAAAGACGCCTGGTGAGGGGATTGGGACTTGTATAAATCTAGAAATTCACTTAGGTTGTTAAATATTGCAAGGTAAAGTGAACTAAGTAATAATGGGTATTTTGTGATAGAAGCGTGAAAAATATCTAGTATAAAACTATTAAAATTTATTTATATAGTAAAATAATATAAAAATATATCATATATATATAATATAATATATATATATATATATATAATTATATATATATGTACTACATATACATAATTTATATATATATATATATATATATATATATATATATATGTGTGTGTGTGTGTGTGTGTGTGTGTGTGTGTGTATGTGTGTGTATAAAGTATTATTTAATTATGTTTTACTTAGGTAAGTCGAATTAATCAATGGTCCTCAACGGTAGATCTCAGAATTCGGCCAGTAGTTGTAATAATTGCTTTAAGAGTTGGTTTTCAATTTCTTTCTGTATATTTTATTTGAGGGAAGGTCAAACTTTTGAGCTAAATTCTTTCACTAAATGATGGAATAGAAAATGATTGTCCCTTTCTAGCTCGAGCTTGGAGTGGTTGGTATGTAATGTCCATTGTAACAGAGTCTCTTGGGTTAAGGCAATTAATACCTTTATGTAGCGTAGGTTCCAGGGATGGAATAGTGCTCTTTGCCTTTATGTAGCCAATGCTGTAGGAAATTAGCAGTTAATGCTCGTAGGTAGTCTAGCCTTTAGGAGGAGGGCACTTCATGCTCGAAAGTAGCACAGGCTCCAGGAGGATGCCACCTGGTAGTACCCCTATGTAGCTCAGGCCCAAGGAGGATACCACTTAATACCCATGTATAACCTAATTATCTATGTAGTCCAGGATTTAGGAGGATGACACTTAATGTCCATCTGCAACTCATGCTTCAGGAAGGTGGCACTTAATGCCCATAGGTAGCATAGGCTTTAGGGTGATGCCTCCTAGTACCCCAATGTAGCCCTGGCCAAAGGTGGGTGCCACTTACTGTCCCTATGTAACCTAATTCTTTATGTAACCCAGGATTTAGGAGGATGGCGCTTAACTCCCCTGTGTAACCTTGCTCTAGGACAGTGGTTTCCAACCTGTGGGGCGCGGCCCTCTGAGGGGGGGGGGGGTGCTCGAAGGGCTGCCAAGGGGGCGCCAATGCTTGATAAAGGCGATAATTTTATCTGAAAATAATTTAATTATGATGGAATTTCAGAATTTCAAATACTGAGAAAATTTTGTTGTCTAAATATATAAACTCTATATAAAAACAATTTTAAACTCTATATTAAGGAATTTATATATATATATATATATATATATATATATATATATATATATATATATATATATATAGATATATATTATATATATATATCCTATATTATATAGTATATATACATATATAATATTGCGAATAATTGACATGTGCCGACTATGCCAGTAAATCAACAGTATTTAAGGAAGGGGGGAGGGGGTGGCGCAGAGGATGTGCCCTTCAATGACGGGGGGGTGGCGGAGCGAGAATTACAAAAGGTTGGAAACCACTGCTCTAGGAAGATGGCACCGTTTGACATCTATGTAGCCCAGGCTATAGAAGGATGGCACTTTATGCCGATAAGTCCCAGGCTTTAGGAGAATGGCACTTAATACCTATATGTAGCTCAGACTCTAGGAATGTGACATCTAGTACTGTCATGTAGTTTATAATGTGGAAGGATTCAACTCACCAGCCCACTCTCTACGAGGATGGTACTCAGCATCTGTGTAGCCCAGGCCTTGTAAGGATCATAGATAGATGTTATCCAAGAGGAAGAGAAATGTCAGTGTGAAATTCTATCGTGTCCTGAACGATTTTATCGTCAATGAC
>NC_087203.1:69427796-69432796 GCF_015104395.2 Macrobrachium nipponense | reverse complement strand
TTGTTGCATGTTTGTCTCTGCCACTGTAGAGGCGCTTCAGGCTGAATTCTGAATATTCGAAATGGTCATAATAACGTAAACATAAATGGAATAAGAATCAGAGCGGTTTTCTCGAGTTTGCCTTATCCCTGCACAGTACTTGTGAAGAAAGGATATTTGACGAATAGTTACGAAAGAGCAATTTCCGCTCCATTTTGTTGTGCATATAGGTCAGAGGTAACTACGATGACTGTTTGAACTATATGAAGAGTTGCTGTTAGCCAGAAGTGATTTAAATGAAACTAACTGTCACGGAAGAGAGTGAAAGGATGCTTTGAAAGTGCACCAGCCTTTAAAAGAAGCCGAAGATCCTATTAATGGCTAAATAATTAGTCTTAAATCAACGAACATCATAGAGAACTGTAAAGGCCCCACGGAGAATAATTACTCGAGTATCTGTTCAGAGAGCACAGAAGCACGTCTGGCTTATTTAACCTGATTTTACTATTCCTTGGAAATATACCTAAAAAAATAAGTTCCTTGAAGGAAATATAAGTTTGTGTGAAATTCCAGGATAAAGCGAAGCACTGCAAATCACAGCTAGTAATACGAGAAGTCCCAGCTGTAGCGTCATCAACAATTTTCAAGAGAGAAAAATAATAATCAAATGAAGTAGTGCAATAATTATGCCTCTCTCTCTCTTTCTCAACCGTATAATTCTAAGAGTCGTTTCTAAATGTTTTTGTTTTTTGTGAAAACCGAATGAATGAATAGCGATGAAATCTAATTAAAATGAAGGTAGATAAATTGGGAAGAAAAACTATACAAGCTCAGAATATCCTTCCCAGTTTCCATTTCATCGACAATATTATATTGACGTTTCGCTCTCGGCGCCCTTCAAAAACCTCCCCCCCCCCCCCCCCCCCAACCCCTCTCTCTCCTCCATTCCTTTCTGGATATTCCTGATCATAAGAGTAGAACCGATTTCACGCCGAAGACGCGATAATAGCAAAAAGCTTTTGGCGCATTTTTCGGGTGAGAGTCTTTTGACCGGATTAAAGGATCCCGAGGAGTGAAGGAGGGACTTCCGAAGGATACCGCCGGGAAGGGATCCCTTTAAGTGATCCTTTTACCATCTGGTTAACGAAGGCTTTTTATGCTCGGTTCTAATAATGAGAAATTTCTCTCTCTCTCTCTCTCTCTCTCTCTCTCTCTCCAAGTTCCGTTAGTCATTTCGACTACCTTCTTCCATTGTCGAGTTCCTCGTTGGACGAGTCGGTTACCTACTCGACTACCGATCTCAGGGTCCGGGTTCGATTCCTCGCTCTGCCAACGGAGAACCAGAGGAATTAATTTCTGGTGATAGATATTCATTTTTCGATGTGGTTCGGATCCCACAATAAGCTGCAGGTCCCGTTGCTAAGTAACCAATTGGTTCCTAGCCGCGTATGAATATCTAATCCTTTGGGCCAGCCCTTGGAGAACTGTTCATCAGCTCAGTGGTCTCCTTAAACTAAGATATACTGAACTTTTTTTCTTCCATTGTCGATCATGTCCATATCTCCGTCATATTCGTCCCGTACGGGTCATTTCGGAAATATATGTTAATAAAGATGACCTCGTCTGACCCTCACGCTTTTAATGGTGGAATGATGACGTATACATATGAATCACCCACCTCTTCCAATTTCCCCCTCTCACTCGTTTGCTTAATCCTTCCCACGTCAGTTGACTAAGGACCGCCTATTTGAATTGGAGTGACGCGTGACCAGATTGTTTCTCTCTTTGTTCATGAATCACGTTTGGCCTTCAGGGATGGGAGAGAATCGCAGGGCGAGAAGAAACTTGAGAGAGAGAGAGAGAGAGAGAGAGAGTGATTTTTCACATGCTGTACTGCATGTAATCTCATGAATAAGCGAATGATTACACCATGAGAGAGAGAGAGAGAGAGAGAGAGAGAGAGAGAGAGAGAGAGAGAGATTTTAGTATATTTGACTGATTTGAATCTATGAAAAGAGACGAACGAATATACCGAGAGAGAGAGAGAGAGAGGGGGGGGGTTAATTTTTCACATGCTTCACTGCGAGGAATGTAATGAATAAGCGAACGGTTATATTATGAGAGAGAGAGAGAGAGAGAGAGAGAGAGTGAGAGAGAGATTTCGTATATTTGACTGCATGGAACCTATTAAAAGAGACGAACGAGTATGCTGAGAGAGAGAGAGAGAGAGAGAGAGAGAGAGAGAGAGAGAGAGATATATGGATTCTCATAAAGCCTCTTTCTTTCGGAAGGCTTAATGCAATTTCTTGCTTGGGCTGCATTAAAAGCGCCATAAAATTTCGGCTCTGGCTTTATTGTATTAGTTTATTGGTCTCTCATCCATTTCGACCCCCATCTTTATTTAATTATACTCGCCGCATATTTAATAATGCGCTTTCGCCTTAAGCATGATCCATGTTAACCCTTTTAGGAGTCTTCTCAAGTGTTACAGATTTTTCAGGTAGTAGGACTTGGTATTGCAACTTCAGATTTATTTTATATATATATATATATATATCTATATATATATATATATATATATATATATATATATATATATATATATATGTGTGTGTGTGTGTGTGTGTGTGTGTGTATATATATATAATATATATATATATATATATATATATATATATATATATATATATATATATATATATATATATATATAAATATATATATATATGTCTTTAGTTTCCTAGAGATGAGAAAAGGACAAGTGAAAAGTAATTTCTGTATCGTCAGTCATCAGTACTTAATATGAAGACCCATCAGTATGACGTCGTCACCCGAAATACACACGGCTTATCTTACACAGACTTTTGCGTTTAATCGGTATAAAATGCCACCTGTACCCCATCTATGGGGCGTTTTTTTTTCGTTTTTCTTCGTCTCATTCTTCTTTTCTTAAATGTAGAAATATATAGTGTATACAATATTCACCCATAGATTTTTTCCATTCACTCGACGTGAGTTCACACTCGCGACCTTATTTTCAGTTGGGCTAACATTTTGATCATCTCTTATTTTCTCAAAATTTTCTCCCCTTTCCAATCTCTCTTTTTCTAGATATGCCACGCAAACAACTATCCGTTTCAACTCCGTTCTATAAAGGGTCGACAATCACTTCACATGTCACTCCATCTTAAAAAATATACTTTGATTCAAATTACGTTTTTTTCCCTTTCTCACATATTGAAGTGCAGGCCTCATTTGCATCGTCAAAACTTCAAATCACACGCCAGGTATTTTCTTCATGATTAAAAAAACTTAATTTTTTTCTGATTTCCATTCCATGTATGTATGTATGTATGTATGTATGTATGTATGTATGTATGTATGTATGTATATATTATATGTGTGTATATATATATCTACATATATGTTTGTGTAAGTGAATATTTGTATATTTACTATATACATACATACTATACACGTATATAATATACTTACGTACCTATATACATACATTATATATGTGTGTCTTTGTATTTGGGTTGTGTATTTGTATGTATACAAATAAATCTGCTTAAGTTAATGAAAGAGTAAGCCCGTGAGATTTATAAAGCTTTTTTTTGTGATTCAAAGTGTATCAGTTTGAATGATTTTCAAAGCTCAGTTTGAATGATATTCAAAGCTCCATTTTTTAACTTGATCTGTAATCCACTCTCACAAGAATGTTCATTTGTCTGAATATTTTAATAGGGCATCATTAAATGCACGGGGTCACATTAACTGAGTTTAATAGCAAATTCATTATCAGATTAGAACGCGTTTGCACATAAATTGCCACAGTTTAGTTCAAGGAACCAGGCGATATTATATCCCTGTTTTATTTTTTTTTTTTCTGAGACAGGAAACCATTAAACGCTTTCGAAACTAATGGTGGCTTAGGAAAATCAGGAACGCCCTTTTGTATTTTCTTATATTTATCAACAAAGTATTTTATCCAGTCTGTATACGATGATCTTCTATTCTTCAAGGGAAAGATTACTCTGATTAGATTTCCCTCATACGTTTTTCTTTGTTTTTCTTTGGGTGGGTATTATTATTATTATTATTATTATTATTTTTTTTTTTTTTTTTTTTTTGTTTTTTTTTTTTTTTTTTTTTTTTTTTTTTTTTTGCTCTATCACAGTCCTCCAATTCGACTGGGTGGTATTTATAGTGTGGGGTTCCGGGTTGGATCTGCTCTTAGGAGTCCATCACTTTCTTACTATGTGTGCCGTTTCTAGGCTCACACTCTTCTGCATGAGTCCTGGAGCTACTTCAGCCTCTAGTTTTTCTAGATTCCTTTTCAGGGATCTTGGGATCGTGCCTAGTGCTCCTATGATTATGGGTACGATTTCCACTGGCATATCCCATATCCTTCTTATTTTCTATTTTCAGATCTTGATATTATCCATTTTTTTCCCTCTCTTTCTCTTCAACTCTGGTGTCCCATGGTATTGCGACATCAATGAGTGATACTTTCTTCTTGACTTTGTCAATCAACGTCACGTTCGGTCTGTTTGCACGTATCACCCCTCCCCCCCCCCCCTATCCGTTCTGATTAACCATAGTCCCAGAGGATCTTTGCCTGATCGTTTTCTATCACTCCTTCAGGTTGGTGTGCTCGTACCACTATTACTGCAAGGTAGCTGATGTTTCTTGCACAGGCTCCAGTGGAGGGCTTTTGCCACTGAATCATGCCTCTTTTTGTACTGGTTCTGTGCAAGTGCCGGACATTCACTTGCTATGTGGTTTATGGTTTCATTTTTCGTATTGCACTTCCTACATATGGGAGAGATGTTATTTCCATCTATCGTACTTTGAATATATCTGGTTCTTAGGGCCTGATCGTGTGCCGCTGTTATCACTTCCTTCAGTTTCCTTCTTTAGCTCTCCCCTCTGTAGCCATTGCCAATTGTCATCACTGGCTAGTTCTTTAGTCTGTCTCATGTATTGTCCGTGCATGGTTTGTTGTGCCAGTCCTCTGT
>NC_087203.1:69422796-69425296 GCF_015104395.2 Macrobrachium nipponense | reverse complement strand
ATCATCTGAGAAAAACTCTCTATCGCGAGAGTATATATAAATTTCTAAGGGGTCCACAATAATAAAAAATGTTGCGAGTTCGTGTATAATTTTAAATCCTTTACAAAAAGCTTTCAAGAAACCTTCCTGGGCTTTTTAAAAATTATACACGAACTCTCAACATGTTTTATTATTGATGGACCCCAACTGAGAATTCATTATTATTATTATTATATTATTATTATTATTATTAGTAGGTATTAAACTTAAGCCAAAAGCAAAAATCTGTTTACACTTTATGTGAGGAGTTTCAAGTGTTATTATTATTATTATTATTATTATTATTATTATTATTATTATTATTATTATTATTATTATTATTATTATTCTAGTTCAGATTTTATGAAGTTGAAAGCAAAAACTACCCATTCAGCAAAATATTAAATGGCGCTTTCTCCAAAATTAAGCAGAACTGAAACACTGTCGATTGCCTACAGAAGAAGAGCGGCTGATGGGAATCTGACGATCTCACACTGTATGAATGACATTTTTGGCAGAAATGGTCGGTAAATTTCCTAGGATCTTTCGTTATTGCTGAAAAAATGTCCAGGGTTTAAATTGAGGAACTTTGGTGATATATCAGTAAAGAGCGAAAATATTCAGATAGGTTGTAAACTGAAGACCGACAAAGTCGTCCCTCCCACAAGCAAATAAGAGAGGAAAATGTCCACCCTTTAAATTGAGGTTAAAATTTCGTGCGTTATTTTCATTTGAGAGGAAACGTTTCAGCTGTAATTTAACAGGACAAGGTCAACTATAGTAGATTCACATCAACCGTGCATTTGACGTCTAGGCCAGTTCCTTACGAAGCTCCTGATTGGCTGTTGATAAAATACTGACAGGGCTGGAAACTCAGTCTGTCGAGAGAGTTCACATAGGCAGAATGTATGTTCCACCTCTCCTGGAAGACATATCCCTCAGGAGAGGTGGAACATACATCCTGCCTATGAGTTTCCAGCCCTATCATTGGCTTATCAACAGCCAATCAGGAACGTCGCAAGGGACTGGCCTAGACATTAGATGCACGGGTGATGTGAATCTACTTTAGTGAAGAAAAAATAAAATTTCCCAACGTAAAATGCTGGTAAAAAATGAGATCTGGGTCTCAGTTATAAAAGTAGGCGGATTCGGTTCCATTTTCATTTTCATTGTCGATGAATACATACTTACATTGTTGCGGTTGTCTTTGGTTAACCAAGTCATTCATTTTTTCTCTTTTCTTTAAGTAAATTCTAACGTATAATTTTGAAGTTGAATACAACTACGCTTATACGTTAGGGTAAATTATTGTATGGTTAACTATACCAAATCTTGAATTATAAATCTTGGTTATAGAAGTTCTTTTAATCTCCCTCCCTTTCTATCACATTTCTAACTATCTGTCCCTATATCTATCTGTTTGTCCATCTGTCTCTCTATTTATCTACCTCTCTCTACGTCTTTTAATTTTTATATGAATTTCCGTGAAATGGCCAAGATTTGGGGACTAGAGAATTCGTTTCCTCTCTTGAGTGCCTTGATGAAGAGAGTAATTTCCTCCTCCCCAGGATTCTCGAGCAGGGAGCTTTGTATAGGACAAATAGAGCTTTCACGTTTTTCTAGAAGTCGCCATTTCTGAAAGGTAAAGAATCCTTGACAAGTATTAAAAAGATATATAATTTTATGTGTATATACCTGTGGTATATATATATATATATAATATATAATTACTCGTGTATATATATATATAGATATATATATATATATATATATATAATATATATATACAGTATATAATATATATATATATATATAGTATATATATATATATATATAATATATATATATATATATATAATGAATTAAAGCAAGTAACTAGTACATCTCTCTCTCCCTCCTCTCTCTCTCTGTCAAAAATGTTTTATATAACTTTTCAGTTCGTGCTCCCAGGAACGTTATTACTATTGGGTTTCATTTAGTGTGAATGCCATACTTCAGCCTTTCCAGTTTGGTATCATTTTGTGGATTTCCACCGGAAAGAAAAAATTCAATTAAACCTTTGTAGGGCGATTAGGACTTTTGCAGCCATGTGTGGTTCACTTGTGACATTTCTACTTTTCGTTTTTGTTGAACTTGCATTCATTCATTGGAGACGATAATATATATACATATATATATATATATATATATATATATATATATATATATATATATATATATATACACGTTAATATATATATATATATATATATATATATATATATATATATATATATGTTTTAAAAAATCACAGTAGATGGACAACTTCATTAAATATAAGCGAATACCACAGGAAAATGATAGGCAGAAATCCAAGCGCTTGACAATGTTTTAGTAAAGACGAAAGGGTTTGGATTTCTGCCTATCATTTTCCTGTGTTATTCGCTTATATATATATATATATATATATATATATATATATATATATATATATATATATATA
>NC_087203.1:69402796-69420296 GCF_015104395.2 Macrobrachium nipponense | reverse complement strand
ACGATAATCTTCACATGTTCACATGTTTGCCGTTACAAACATCGAGTCTTGTTTGTGTCATTTATTCATTGTACTTCTTGTTATTGTTACGGTTTCAAATTGTACCGTTTGACATGTGGATTCTTCTTTTATTTATTGTTTTTTCTATATATAACTAATTATTCCGGTTGTGTAGTATCACTTAATTGATTTCATCCATTGTTTTCAAATGAAAGCGATGACAATAGTTTTCATTTTGTCATGATAAACTTTTTTTCATTTTAACGAACGTTTGTGTAAGAAATGTTTGAAATCTTGTGTGAATTCTGGCAGGAAAAGGCCGTAAATAATCGAACACGTGATACCAAAGAAATGATTGTAACGAAAACAACATAGAGGCTTTATAATAATACTTTAATATAATGTCTGAACTATTTTTTCTTTACTAAATCCAGATGATAAATGTAATGTCTGAACTATTTTTTCTTTACTAAATCCAGATGACAATGGAATCGGAATCACACTAAAATCTAGAGGGGGCGTCTGTTCCCCATGATTAGGATTCCCTCCAGTAATATCTCTGCTTAGATTACCAGTTTAAACTAAAATCGATCTCGCGAAAGGTCAGTCCTTAGAATGCAAAGACATTATCATTATGCATGCTTTAGTCTGAATCACGCATCGCATTTGTTGGCTGAAATTCCATGAATTTGTCGAGAAAATCCGTGCATAGATTTCTTCGTCAATGCTAAGAATTAACAGTCATGTTGAAACGCTTCTCTACGAACATCATATAAGGGCGTGCAAAGTGCGCTCACAACCTGGTCAGTCAAAAAGGAATACGACTTGATGATGCTCGTCACTGAGAGTTTCATCAAATGGCGGCGATGAAGCTTCACTCAAATATCCTTGGATGGTTTCGTGATCGGGATTGTTTTCCACTTGGGATTCCTGAATGCTTTCTCCTCCAATACGGTGTCTGTGTACGACTATTTACTCGGTGTAGTGTTGTGAAATCGCTTACCTCGCCGGCGAGAGAGTTCGGGTACGACTCGTAAGTGAAGTGAAATGATTTGCGCGTATTCTTTTAAAAGACTTTGCGCCTCCTTTGATCGAAACAGTGAATTATAATCTTGGTACTGAGTTGACTGAAGTGGGTAGCAGCCAAATTAGAGAAACTTATGGAGCTGAGAGAATCATCCCGAGAACCAGGAAGGAAACTAACGCCCTTTGGTGGCACCAAGTCTTACAGAGAAAAGGCGATTTAAATAAAAAATTAATAATAATAAACTGTGTGGTATAATCACATTAATACGTGATTTGTTTATCACACTTTACAACAAGTGAAAATAAGAGACTAAGTTTCGACTTTTTTCTAGGTCATTGACGAAAACCGGTCCTGTCCTTTATTTTAGTTGTCATGTGTGTTGATGTATATATTTATATATATATATATATATATATATATATATATATATATATATATATATATATATATGTATGTATAACTGAATCACGAAAGTTAGGAACGTGATAAATCCATAAATAAAGATAAATGCCACGAAGGAAAAATAAACGAAGGAGTGTGCAAGATCTTTCGACTTTAAAAGTCCTTTATTGTGCAGTTACTGACAAAGTACGAGAAAAGACAATACAAGAAGGTTCGTATAACTGACAGATAGGGATTATAAAGGGATTAGTACCTAGAATCCGACACACCTGGAAGATAAGAAACCTTCCCAAACAAGCATAAACAATGGGTGCAATTAAAGGTTTAAGACAATCATCTCAGATACAATCTCCAGACAATTAAAGGATTATAGGTGACAGCTATTCGGAACTTGGTAAACAAAACCATATTCACAAAACATATATTAGTCATTTGTTATAATAAAGCCCACAAAAAGTTTTATACTGTAAATAACACACAGAAAGAAAATTCTAAGAACATTCTCAGTTTGCCTTATTTTCACGGATTTGAAACCATTAAACCATTGTTAAAAGCTTTTAATGTCAACCTTGTTTTTTCCTATAATAACACACTAAAAAGAATGTTAATAAAAAATGGCCCAGAGAAAGCAACAACATAATATATAAAATTCCATGTATGGATTGTCCCTCATTCTATCTCGGACAGTCCAGCAAAGGCTTAGAAGTAAGCTAAGCCAGGCATAAATACTCTGTTAAAAACTGGGCAAAAATCTAATGCATTATTCATTCATTTAAGTGAAAACAACCACCGAATTAATTGGGATTGATAGTTCAGTAAATTGCCATGGTTCAAGAGATGTCTTATCACGAAATCTTTTAGAATCTGCTTTAATACAACTTACTTTTAATTGTAATTTCAGTGTTAGTCGTGGTCTTTTTCATTTAGACCCTTGTATCTGTAACATGTTTAAGAATGACCTCAAAGATATAATTACTGACTTAAATAAAAATCAGTTGCCTTAGAGTTATTAAATTTTGTTGTAATGTATGTCTGTCATGTTTTGTGAATATGGTTTTGTTTACCAAGTTCCGAATAGCTGTCACCTATAATCCTTTAATTGTCTGGAGATTGTATCTGAGATGATTGTCTTAAACCTTTAATTGCACCCATTGTTTATGCTTGATTGGGAAGGTTTCTTATCTTCCAGGTGTGTCGGATTCTAGGTACTAATCCCTTTATAATCCCTATCTGTCAGTTATACGAACCTTCTTGTATTGTCTTTTCTCGTACTTTTGTCAGTAACTGCTCAGTAAAGGACTTTTAAAGTCGAAAGATCTTGCACACTCCTTCGTTTATTTTTCCTTCGTGGCATTTATCTTTATATATATATATATATATATATATATATATATATATATATATATATATATATATATATATATATATGTGTGTGTGTGTGTGTGTGTGTGTGTGTATGTATTTATGTATGTATGTAACCTCACAAACGCTGTCAGAACTCACTCTCCAGACAATATCTTCCATTGCAGCATTCTTTCAATAAGCATTGTTGCCAGTAAATTGCCGCTTCAAATAGCTTCATTTGACGCAGGTGCTCCGTAACAAAGGCGAAGTTCACATTTGCTCGTTGGAATTGTGGCTGAGGGAAATCACAATCATTATATCTAGTATTTCAACCTCTATGGGATTTGCTTTCTACTTTTTTTTAATAGAAGAACAAAGTAAAAGTCTTGAATTCGTTTAGTACCATTTGAAGATATCGTTGTCCATCGAAATCAGTATTTGCATTTTTCATCTACAGTGTTATTTATCAGTAATAACAGCATTAGGGCGTTTTTATGTATAGAGTCATTCATAGTTATATGGTTTACTTTTTTTTTGCATCAACGATTATTGTTGTAGTTTCGGTATTAAATCTTATGTGTCTTTAACTACAGATAGCAACTGATATGATATGGTATTCGCCAAGTTATTTTTATAATTTCTGTTTTTATTTTTTCCTTTATGATTATAGCTATTTACAGTTATAGCATGCGCTCGATTATGAGTCATCACAATTTGCATTCTTATGCGTCGTCTCAGAAACAGTATTGGCTCACCTGTATGACAAATTGTAAGTGTTAAAAAGGTTGCTCAACGCTGAGAATATCATAGTGTCACATAAACGTTCAACATGCCCGAGGAAAGAACAACGGGATTGAGCAATCGCGCGAACACTACGCAGCAGCTTGGAAATGAACAATTTCGCTGTCGTTCTTCTTCGACTTTGGTTCTTGATAAACTAAATTACACAAACGGCACGTCTCTAGAATTTTGGATTATTAGTAATGGTAGAAAAATTACCCTCCACCCTCTCCCCGAACATCCATGATTACATGAATCCTTGTTTGTGCGTTATGAATTTATGGTGCTAAGAGTTCGATTTTCTTCGAAGAAAATTCCACATCTGTTAATACTTCTTTGCCTCCCCCCCCCCCCTCTCTCTCTCTCTCTTTCTGTATGTATATATATATATATATATATATATATATATATATATATATATATATATATATATATATATATATATATATATGTATTCCCTCCTTATTCCCTAAACTACACAAACTGGGAACTCTTACCTGTTGCCAACGGTGCCCTGTCTGTAAGATGTCACGAGGCTTATTAAGACTGCGTAAATATAAAAAATACTATTTATTTCCCAAAGCAATTGGTTATAACAAAGAACAAAATGATTAACAAGTCATAATGGCATAAACACCCAAATCTACCCATAAAGAAACCAGTAAGATAACATTCTACCCTCCTGTCTAAGGTTACACTCTCAAACCCCAAAAAGTCATATTGTCTCGTATTAGTCAGGTTAGAGATTCCCGTTTCTAATCAACCATGGAATCGGACCCATCTGTAATAAAGATAATAGGTATATAGACATCCCCACGTCACTCTTTTCAAAGTATTTACGTAAAGAGAGTATTTTCACACTTCTCTCTCTTTTTCCAAAAGGTAACAGTTTTTCTAAGTTTTTATAGAATGTGTCCTACCTTTTCGATGGGCGTTTTCTCCCGAGACTCGGGACCTTATCTCGTTTGCACAAAGAATGCGTCTTCCACAAGTACCCTGAACCAGTAGGCCTGTAATACGCGTACAAACAAATGTACATGCCTCGCAAACAGGGGAACGATCTCTGAGTCAAGTTGCTTGTTCAGCAAATACCTTTTTCTCCAAGTGAACTTGAAGTGTACCACCTCTTGTCTCTAGGCGAGTAGAGCTATGTGACTTTACTATCATGTAAAACACTTTAAACATATTATTAGCCATTCCCCCTCTTTTCACATCCTAGACATATATACATACATATACATTATGTATATATGAATTTTTATCACATCACCGTGATTCATAGACATGCATTCAGCTACAAATGTCCTTTAATGTCCAATTTGCTTTACCTCGGAATTAATATATCTTCATATATGTTAACTGAAGGGGAATTTTTTAGTTGATAATAATTTCGTCCTCTCGTGGGTTCGAGCCAGCTCCCACGAGCGGACGAAAATATTATCAACTAAAAAATTCCCTTCCCGTTAAAATATATGAAAATATATTAATTTCGAGGTAGAGCGAATTAGACATTAAAGGACATTTGTAGCTTAATGCATATGCTTGTATATGCTTGATTTCTTAAAGCAAGAGGACTCAGTTCTGGACTACAACATTAACGTACCGGACAGACCATTTGATGATTTTCGCACCATCCTGGTGTTCCACTCGAGTGAACAGTTGTGGGTTGCCGCTGGCTATAAAACAAAATCATCACTCGTTTAGTGGATATTTCCCATCACCATGAGGTCCACAACAGTTTACTAGATATTCATTGGTCTTGGTCGAAGATCTCAAGCTTTCGGTAATTTCTTGGACAGCACTGTCCAAAAGTGTCGCATTTTATCAGAATAGTAACCCTTAATGAACTGATTGACCTTAAAGATAAGAGCGTCATTTGCCACTTGATGGCATCTTTTCCCATCAAGAGGTTTGCCACCACTGAGAGGTTCAGAGCCCTCCCCATCAAGTGCTGCTCCTCCCTAGAATATGCGAATTGAAGTCTCTAGCAATTAGCAGTTCCTAGGACAGCAGTCTCTAGGTATACGTCTTACTATCTGACAAGTAAATAATGAAGAAAAGTTGACGCTGCTGAGAAGAGAGATTAAGTGGTACATTAGGAATGAGAATGATTAAAAAGTTGAGAAATCTTAACGCCTATGAAAAGTAGGCTCAGAATGTTAGGAGGTGATGTGGTCATCATGTGGGAAAATGGAAAACGATAAGGAAGTGAATATTGCAGTGTGTGTGCCTATGGAGTTTCGTCGCGATGCTGTTGAGCTTTCTTTGTAGGTGCATCACGCAGCTAAATTGGTTAAGGTATAAATTTATTAAAGTATAGACAAGGCAGAGTCCGTTGTGTTGTTTTCTTTGCGGCCATCCCTTGTGAAAGGAACGGCTTGATATTTAAAAACCACATACGGGAAAACGACTTCACATTTAAAAACCGTGTAAGTGAAAACGGCTTAATATTTGAAAACCGAGTAAGGTGGTGAAACGCCTAATATTCAAGTACTGCCTAAGGGGGAAACGGCTTTATTTAAAAAATATGTAAGGGGGAAACAGCTTAATATTTAAGTACCGCGTAAGGGGGAAGCGGCTTAATACTTAGAAGCCGTGAAAGGGGGAAAAACTGAGTAAAGGGGAAAAGGGTTAATATTTAAATACTAAGGGGGGAAACGGCTTAATATTTAAAAATCGTGGAAGGGGGAAACGGCTTAATATTTAGAAAACCGTGGAAGGGGGAAACGGCTTAATATTTAAAAACTGAGTGAAGGGGAAACGGCTTAATATTTAAAAAACCGTGGAAGGGGGAAACGGCTTAATATTTAAAAACCGAGTAAAGGGGAATCGGCTTGATATTTAAAAACCGTGTAAGGGGGACATGGATTAATATTTAGAAACCGATTTAAGGGGAAACATTTTAATATTTAGAAACAGTAGAAGGGGGGAGTGGTTTAATATTTAAAAACTGTGTGAGGAGGGAAACCGTTCAGTATTAAAAAACCGTGTAAGGGTAAAAACTGTATTATTTAAAAACCGTGTAAGGGGGAAACGTCTTTATATTTAAAAACCGTGCCTGGGAAAAGGCTTAATATTTAAAAACCTAGAGGTCACTGGGCACCATGGCATATTTTAGTCATATTTGTCTCACCGGCAGAAGGGCCTGGGTTTGATAGAGCGTAACCAGACCTGGTGAAAAAATGTGAGTGTGGGTATTTAATACATTTACTAGTTCGCGAACTCTCCGCAGTGGACGAGAGCGCAGTCATCGCACGCATCCATTTGTTTTGGAGCCAGTAAACGCTTTATCCCCTGTGTGAAATCAATGATCAAAGGCACAAACTTTCTCTTCACTAATTAAGGATAATGCAATTGTAACTTTTTCGGTCATATTTATCCTCTGCCGCCTTTCATATTTTGCGTCTGACACCAGAAATGATCCAGCTTCCAGAATTTGGCGCACAAATATGCATCACAAATGAGATTTTTCGACATTTTTAAGAACGCCTAGCGTCGTTTCGCGGGAAAAATGATGATGAAAAATACTTGCAGCTCTTATATACTTTTATTATTCAATTTTTGGCCAGAGCGTGCCATTCACTTTAAGCGTCACCTTTCATTATACGCCAGGCTTTCGTAAAACTAAATTTTCGGACGTTTGTTAGAATTAGCAACTGTCCGTCCGCTGCGTCGCTCTCTGCCACCGACTGAGGCTGTTTGATGGATAAGTGCTCACGCCGGCGGAAAAAGCCTTTCCGTTAGAAGTTGAGCGCTGGGGAGTCTAGGATCCCAGCTAAGTTCAGATTTCATGCCAAAATGACGTTAGTCATGAATTTCAAATCATTGCAGATGCCAAACGTTAATTGGGAATGAGCTTGCTCGCCACCAGACTGCAAAAAGTCCACATGAAATCCCGTCATCCTCTTGATGCCGGTGTGAAAGGGATCATCACATTTCTGAATTCGTTCACTGTTAGGATTTCTCCAGGTCAACTTGGTGGCACGCTAATCTATGTGGTGCGCATGCGCACTTTCGCATGGATTGAATTCGTGCATTGATTTAATGCAGGCCTTTGCAGCTATAGTAGATTCACATCAACCGTGCATTTGACGTCTAGGCCAGTCCCTTACGACGCTCCTGATTGATATCAATCTACTAAAACAGTGACTCTAATGGATAGACATCCTTGTGCATAGACCACGTAGTGTTTAGGTTTATTCGAAAAAAAAAAATTCTTTTATCCTGTTTCACGTGAAGTAACGAATGCATGCATACCAATAATTTTGGTGACTTAAAACTTTGATATGATTTCTTTCAATCTTTGCATAAATTAACCCCTACCCCCCTCCGTTCCTGTATGCGCACAAGCTTATTGACATTATTGCAATAGTATTTTATATCCTGGCCGTTTAGGTGACGGAGAGCCCACTTAATTAATTGCAGGCAAATACGATTTATACTAATAATCCATTTTACTACTAATACGTGAAACTAGGTTTCGCAAATAAACGTTTTATGTTACTATGTTTTGACATTTTTATTTTTATTCAACAGTAAGCTTTTTCTCTTAACAGGACAGGAAGTCTCTTCGGAAAAAATAATCGAAAGTCTCATCCTCTTTCATGTTTCATACGAACACATAAATACATTATATATATATATATATATATATATATATATATATATATATATATATATATATATATATATATATATATATATATATTGACAACAAGGATTTTCTACCTTAGGCCAAGTGCACAACAACAGCGACGTAACCATTTTAGTATCTATTCATAAAAAAAAACTGTACCGTCTTTAAATACTCAATCGTCCTCTCTCTGTTTTTATTTTATTTTTTTTTTTTTATCCTTGCTCTTTCTTTCATAGAGGTAAGTTGTTTTAAGATTTTAGTGAACTCCTTTTACTTATAATGTGCTGTCTTTGAATGTGGTGTTTACTTTTAAATGTTTTTATTATGTATGTTCGCAAATTATATTTCAAATAGACTAGAGAATGCGACTTGGAATTTGTCGCGAAACGTCGGCATTGAAATAAACTGTTAAAGGATAAGGATGCCTCTCCCTATAGTAAAATCACATCAACCTTCCATTTGATGTCTAGGCCCGTCCCTTACGACGCTCCTGATTGGCTGTTGAAAAGCCAATCACTGGGCTGGAAACTATCAGTCTGTCTCGAGAGTTCACATAGGCAGGATGTATCCCTCTCCTGTGGGATACGTCTTTCAAATGTATCCCTCAGGAGAGGTGGAACATACATCCTGGCCGTGTAAACTCTCGAGAGAGACTGAGTTTCCAACCTTGTGACTGGCCAATCAGGAACGTCGTAAGGGACTGGCCTAGACATCAAATGCAACGTGTGATGTGAATCTACTATAGTACTTCATGTTGTATACTTTGAACCCCACCTCCGGCCCATATATATATATATATATATATATATATATATATATATATATATATATATATATATATATATATATATATATATGAGTGTGTGTGCACGTGTGTGTACACACATTTATTAGCGTATTTACAACTGCTTATTTTCATGTTAATCGTAGGAAAATGTTTTCTCTTCGAGATTAGAAATTAGTGTACGTGAAATAAATATGTCGAATCATCATACTTATCATACCAAAGACTATTCGTTTTTTCTTTGACTCAGCAACTTGTTAAATTAGCACTGGTGTATGTATGTGTGTGTGTATGCGTGTGTGTGTGTGTGTGTATGCTGTACAAGACACAATCGCGCCATTGATTTTTCTTGCATTTATCGAGGCTTAGTGTAAAAGCAATAAGAGCGAACGTTTTTGGTTGCAAAAATGTGGGCAATTTAAGGCTAACCGAAACTTACAGCAAATTTTCGGGCCGAAGCAACGCGGCTATTACAGCTTTGTATTTCCAGACTGAAGCTGCCTTGACAAAGCAGCTTTCGTAAACCGCACTGATTATGTAGCCTTAAAGTGTGTAGAGCCATTTGGGTAATATCAGCCAATATAAGCAGTGTGGTTATATAAATACGTGAAAAACAACTGAATAATATCGGGGAATTTACGGTATAACGAGCACCGCGGTCATGCCGACCATGTTACGAAATATGTTGTTGCAAAGCGGGAAGAGTGGGTGCTTGGCTTCTCAGATGGAGGGCCGTTCAGTTGCATCTTAACAACCAAAGACGAAGTTCCCAGGACGCCAGGTTGCTCCTGTAGGGGACGACACTCTCCTCAGGAGCATCGACTAAAGGGCCCCATACCCTGAACGATTGTATGAACGATTGTTTGTATCATTCGCAAAAACATTGTGTATTGGCTTGTCTGAATGCAAAATGCGGGAGGAGTTTCGTGTCTGAACGATCTCAGGGGAAATCTGTCACGACCAGGTTGCTGGCTTCAGACTTATATCTGCCATACACAGGTCGTTCAATGCAAGGGTTTGTCTGCCGATATAAAGCTATCGCGCACGTCTGTTCTAGAGAGGATGCCATGCTTTTCCGAGACAAAATCTTTGTTCAGACTGAAACCGGTGCGGAGATCATTCATACTGTCTGAATAGTGTGTGCGTTTGTCGATAACGACAATGGTTCACACAATCGTTCATACAGTCGTTCAGTGTATGGGGGCCTTAAGGGTTGGAAGAAGTCGCTTGGCCAGACCAATCTTGCGACTGCATCTTAATAAGCAGAAACTATTCTCGGAGGATAGCACCACAAGCAAAGAGTGACGGCGTTGCGTTTGCTTGTTAATCCGAAGATGGAAAGCGCTTCATTATAAACTATAATTATAGCTTATAGAGAACACATTGACAATTGTTTTGAATAGGGCACTTGTTGTATTACGCATAAATTTCAAAGTAACGTCGTTTTGTAATAACTGCTATCAAATAGATTCTAGAATTCGTACTAAAGAGGAAGTTGCCTGATGTGAGATAGTAAGCTCATGAGTATTGAAAATTTCAGCAAAAAATAGATAGTTAATCTTACTGTAAACCTGAGATGAGGGGAGTGTTTGGCTTAAATAGTTTAGCGAATAGCTTATAATCAGCATTTATCGAATCACTATTTCGTTTTTTTTTTTAACATTGAAGACTCAGCCCATAAAATGAAGTTATAAACTTTAGAGATTCAAAATTGATCAGTCAGACTTCCTGGATATTGGAACTACTACTCATCCCACACCACCAACCTCTCTCTCTCTCTCTCTCTCTCTCTCTCTCTCTCTCTCTCTCTCTCTCTCTCTCTCTCTTCATATCTTCTCTCTCTGTCTCTCCCTCCTCATATCTTCTCTGTGGATAACTTATATATGTGAAAGGATTCATAATCTGGATGTTTATAGCGGCGCTCTTCCTTACAACGTACTGTGCATAATGTGCTTACATGGAAATGATATTACTCCCGCTGCTCGGGAAAATGAACCCAGAGGGAAGGAAATGCATGAGAGTCTTAGCTCGTATAATTATACATTTTTTAACCTCGTGTAGGAAGTAAGTCAGGGTAATATCGGACTAGATCATTTATCTGAGATTAATGGAGGTTAGTTGGCTATATCGTATCTATATATATATATATATATATATATATATATATATATATATATATATATATATATATATATATGTGTGTGTGTGTGAGAATTATGTATGTATGTATGTATATACACTATATGCTACATTCTTCTCTTCTTTATTTTAGAAGATAAGGTGGCGCAAGAAAGGTACAACCTTTCGGTCTCTCACGAAGTCCTCAGGGATGCGGTTGCTAGTCTCACCCCCTTTTATATTGACCGCAGCAGACGATGGCGCATATTTATAGCATGTTTCATTTCTGATTGGGGGGCTAACCTGGAATCCCTGGTTGGAAACAATGTCTCCTCAGTGTTTGGTTGCACCTCTTTCTCTTGAGATCAATGGCTACCACGTACGTCAGGTCAGTCTCGAAAATAGGGAGTGTTACCATTGAGACTGTACAATTTGGACGTCGTCACAAGGCAGAATAGCTCTTAGTGAAAGGTTGTGAACTGTGTTTGGTGGAAATGGCCCCTTAATTGGAAGACGGGCTGCTTCTTAAATTGAAAAGAAGAAAAAAAAAATTTCTCTTCTGTAAGATGCCGGGGTTTTCTGACCCATACCTATATAGCCATTACCAAAAAATAATGCAGTCTTGAGCTGGTGCATGTATGTGGGTGTAATACAGAAGAATTCTGCGAGAATTGATATGCATGCAGAGATAAAACAGAGTATGTACGAATGGGCAGAAAAAAAATTGTCTGCGGGATTGAAAGATGTAGAACCAGGGAAGAGAAGGACCAGTGCTTGTAACGTAGAGACGTGTCTGGATGTCTGTAAAGGAGCGCTATTGTATTAGTTATAGAAGTGTAAGGAGAGGAAGGTTTTGGCAGATAAAAAGTTGTAGTAGAGAATTTCTGTGGTCCAGGAATAGATAAGAATGAGAACAAAAAAGAATTTGTGTGAAATTCTCGTTCTGTGCCTAGTTAAGTGTGGGGAATATAAAATGGTTGTTGTGCCAGGTAATTGAAATGCAAATGCAGGTGGCAGAGAAAGAGAGGGTGATCTTGTTAGGCATGGAATCCTTAAGTAAATGAGAATAGAGTCCTGTAGAAGAGTTTGATTATTGAGAAAACAGGGTTTTCAAAGAATAATAGTAAGATAATAATTGGAAAAAGACACAATTTTGAGGAAAAGAGTTTATTAGTGTTTGGATTTTATGGTGAGGAAGGGTATCTGATCAATATTTTGTTGAAGCAAAAGAGAAAACAAAAGATTGAAGTTTAAAGAAAAGGTGAAAATGTGCCAGTATTGTAAATAAGTCCAGTGAATTTGATCAGACTTCAGTGAGAAGAGCACCTAATGAGGAAAGAGAAGAAATTTGGGCTGGGGTTAGAGGCAAAATTAAAAATAGGATATGAGGATTTTGCAAAATGCACGAATGTGGCGAGACAGTCAGCAAGGAATGATTACACTAAAGCTGCTTTATATAAGAGATCATATACATTTATAAAGAAGGAAGGACAAGGTACGGGAGAGCAAATGGAGATAGGAAAAGAATGCTGCAAGTACTTAAAAGAAAAAATTATTTTATTATTTAGAGAAGTAAATACTGAGAGAAAGGTTATTCTGCAAATGAAACTTAGAATAAAACATACTGAATGAAGCAGGCTATTTGACGAAGGTGCACTAATTGGCTGATGGAGGAATTATGTCGAAAGTTTATTTTATTGTGGACAGAAACAGAGCTAAATAGCACAAGTTTGAGAGTGGGTATCGAAGTTGAAGTAACTATTGAGGTTCTAAGGAGGCCAATTAAGAGGCTGAAGTATGGAAATACCTCAGAAGTTAATATAGTTACATGCGAGATGCTGTGATACAGCGTGGAGGTGAGATTGAGTGGCTGACTAGGGTGTGTGTGTGTGTGTGTGTGTGTGTTTGGGAGGGTGGGGGGAGAATGGTACAAAAATTCCGAATGAATGATTCTGTAAAAGGATAAAGGCAACGGAGGGAGGAGATAGTAAGATTCATAGGGCTGATAAGTGTTTCGTGAGTAAGATGTGTGATATGATTTATTTTTCCATTAATCGCTTAACAGTAGTAGTACCCTTCTCTTGAGACATGTAGCGCTATTTATAACAATCCTAACTTTTATTATGTATATATATATATATGCATGAAATACATTACTTTTAAAGAATAAAAAAAAACGTAAAAATCTCGCAAAAGAACTGCATAAACTGTATTAAGTGTTCGAATAATCCATTTCATCCTTAAGAAATGAAATTCTTGTTCATTAAAAAAAAGGGAGGGGAGGGGGCGTGGTTAACCAAATGAGAAAGCGTGCATGCAAATGAGTGAAAAATATAACTCCATAAAATTGTTTTGTAAAAATGAATTGATGACGGAGTTTAACACTCGGCTTTGCATAAAGATGGAATCTCGCTAAAAAGTATATTAATGCATAGATATAACTTGTGAATTTCGTTTGCGTGTATATATACGTATGTGTATTGTATCATATATATATATATATATATATATATATATATATATATATATATACACATATATATATATAGTATATACATATATATAATAATATATACATATATTTATGTTAACATATATATATATATATTATAATTATATATATTATTATAATACTAGTATATATTAATATATATGTATATATATATTATATAGCCAGAAGCCACGAAGAAGAGTGAAACGAAGGAGTACCGGGAGGCCTTTCGACTCAGTGTCCTCTACTTAGCCAAGTAAAGGACAGTGAGTCGAAATGCCTTGCAGTACTCCGTTTCACTTTCCGTCGTTGCTTTTGCCTTTATTTATATATTCAATACGTCCCAAATTTTCGTGATTCAGTTTTATATATACATATATGTGTGTGTGTATATACTTATATCTAGAGTCGTGTATTAATGTCAAATGCTCTCAACTGTGAAAGGGAGAGAGAGAGGGAGACAGATGGACAAATCTTGTAGAGGATACTTAGTGTGCAATATGCATAACGATGATAATAGATTGTATGCAACTGCAGGTGTAGGAAACCGCTGTGAATGAGACGTTGAAAGGTCATCGGGACTCGAAGGCGATGCCCTTCCTAGCCCAGGTGGAAGAAGAACAAAGGAAGTCTCGGATTAGTAAGCAAATACCTTCGACATTTACGAGTGGAAAATAGGATTTGGCCAAAGCGGTATGTGACCTCTTTTGAGTCACACTTAATAAACAGGTTTCAACTCTCTCTCTCCCTCTCTTCTCTCTCTCGTCTCTCTCTCTCTCTCTCTCATATATATATATATATATATATATATATATATATATTGATATATATATATATATATATATATATATATATATATATATACATATATTCACGAAATTCACAATTTATATTTAAGCTTTAAATTGACTTTTTATTATATATATATATATATATATATATATATATATATATATATATACACATGAATAATTATCACATCACCGTGATTCATGTAAATTATTCGAGCTACAGATGTCCTTTAATATCTAATTCGCTCTACCTCGGATTTGATATATCAATTCCGAGATAGAGCGAATTAGATTTTAAAGGACATTTGTAGCTCGAATAATTTATATGAATCACGGTGATGTGATAATTATTCATAATATGGCTACGTTCGTCAAACGTTACGAATAACCGAGTTCGACGGTGATTTGTAAGGTCAGAATCGGCATAACCTTATAACCTCACTTGTTAGCCGAATCGCTAACATCACTGGCGTCCTGATCTTGTCCCCGCCACTGGACGGTGGTTCGATCCCATGAGGGGACGAAATTATTATCAACTAAAAAACTCCCCTTCGGTTTACATATATGAAAATATATCAGTTCCGAGGTAGAGCGAATTAGATATTAAACGACAATTGTAGCTCGAATAATATATATATATACGATTTTTAGCTCTCTGTAAAAGAAAACTATTGAAATAGCTATGTCTGTCCGTCCGCACTTTTTCTTTCCGCCGCCAGATCTTAAAAACTGCTGAGGCTAGGAGGCTGCGACTTGTATACTGATCATCCACCCTCCTATCATCAAACATACCAAATTGCAGCCCTTTAGCCTCAGTAGTTTTTATTTCATTTAAGGGTAAAGTTACCCATGATCGTGAGTCTGGCACCGCTATAGATGGCAAATAAACAGGACACCACCGGCCCGTGGTTGAAAGATTCATGGGCGGCGGCTAAGAGTTTCATGGCGGTGGCTGGAGTTTCGTATACAGCATAAAAAGCTGTACAGAAAATGAGTTGTTTTGGCTCTATTATATGTTAGATTATCGTCCCATCATCTCTCTCGTCGTCTCTCTTATCTCACGTCTCTAGGAAATACATCTCTGTAATTATGGCTTATTTTTCATTTTCTTTCCATGGTGTTGTTAGGATATCATTTTCTTTTAGCAATAGTGGATTTTATCATTTCTAAAATTTGCTGACACCTCCAGTACAATGCCGGCATACTCGATAAACAGACGCAGTTATTTAATTATATATATGTATAATATATATATTATACATATATATAATATATATATATATATATATAGCCTATATATATATATATATATATATATATATATATATATATATATATATATATATATATATATATATATATTTATATATATATATATATATATCGTATATATATATATATATATATATATATATATATATATATAATATAAATATAATATAAATAATAATATATAATAATATTATTATCGGTTATATATATTTATTTATATATATATATATATTATATAGCGTTGAGATTAAATATTCATATTCATAGCCTGTGGTGTTTATTTGAATGATTCTTACACGAAATCAATACAAACAATTCATTCATGTTTAAATTCTTAATCATCTTGGGCCAAGCTGACATTATTATTATTATTATTGTTATAAACTGAATAAACCTAAAGAGACATGACCGACATGAACATATTCCTGGCCAAAAAGACTTCTTTTTTTTTTATCAGACAAAGTCAGGATAATGCCGATGGGAATCGAGAAAATAGCCGCCATTATCAACTTCATGGAGGCGAATTATATTTTCTTTTATTTGTTTGATGATCGCTGAAGTTTGCTAGTTTTTTCTGTTGAATTTTCTGGATCTAGCCGAGGGCGTGAAAGCACAGCGTGATCGCCGTTTATAAAGACGTTGTTACCATTATATGTCTCCTTCAATAAAAAATATTATTTTGAAAGATAATGAGTTTCCGGCATCGATGAGCATATAGCTTTCGGTGCCATTTCATAAACTGAATCTGCTAATTGATCAGTCTTCTGCTGTCGGTCACAATTCATTGAAGTCTTTTATTTCCGGAATCATTTGCAATTCTTGTCATAACGTCAGTCAGGCAAGAGAGCTGAGGCAATCAACAAAATCAGTCGCCTGATTTCTTTTATGGGTTTTTGTGTGATCAATTCTCGTTATTTTATTTTCTTAGCTCAAGGGAATTCTAAGATTGTTGCCTTCGAGTATTTGGATATTCAGAATTACTCAGTATTAGAATTTCCAAGGTTTTCATTTTTTTTAAAAACTATGCAGTGATCCTTTCAGCTTGTTCATTAAGAATGTTTTGAAATAGTAATGCTAATAATAACTATAGAATATCTTAGAATATCGGCAGCAGTTGCAGGTATTCATGTAAGAAAAATGCAACGCATGTGTCATTATTTTTCGCTATGACCCTTTTCCTGTTAATTATGATAAAATTTGCGGACAGAAAATTGGCGTTATAATCGTATGTATTCTACTTAAAAAGGATTGCGGCATCGTGCGAATTAATCATATCTTATGTCTTCTCATTTTCCCTATGAATCGCTTCTCATCTACGTTAATAATGGTCAGCAACAAGCCAGTGTTCTTATTATGGAGTTAGAGAAATATATAGTAAACAGCGTTTATACAGCAATTTTATCCTCTATGACAGTGCATGTATGTACATGCGGTGGACTAAATCCGTAGACTTGCATGCAGATGGATTCATCCATCTGCATATTTCAAGGTATAATCATTGTTATAATACATATAATAGTAATAAATTTGTCATACTTCCTTCCTTTGTTAAGTTATCTTCAAGAAACCAATGTCGACTTTGCAAACAAAAGCACGTGCCTATCAGATCGTCCAAAACGTCATCATGGGGAACGAACGAAAGCTTCAAGACCTCGTCGTCTTTCGGCTGGATTCTTTGTCATCTGATCTTGCTTTTCAGTGGGTGATTCACATGCATCCGTGAGGAGCTTTCCAGAAATTTACATCCCCCTGACGGGTTCGGGGTACGGATTCGGGAACAATAAATATTTGGACGATGAGTGGTTTTGTGTTTGGAGCACCTTAAAATTGATCACATAATGGAGGAGACCAGGTC
>NC_087203.1:69307796-69392796 GCF_015104395.2 Macrobrachium nipponense | reverse complement strand
CTGTGCTCGCGTATATGTGTATGTGTGTGTGCGCGCTTGCTTGCATTACTATGTTTGTCGTACCAGTGACAGACCCTTGTATAGAACTGTACAGGTAGCAAAGCCATTAACAGTTAGCCTTGAAATGAACGTTGAGGAATAAGAGTATAAAAGGCAATTGGATGTTTCTGCCGCACATTTTCTATGTGGCATTTTTTTACGTGAATTTAAACATTCTGTGTGTGTGTGTGTGTGTGTGTGTGTGTGTCGTGGTTGGGGGCCTATGCAGAGTTTAATCCCAGCCCAATTTATCAGAGTTAACCGGAGATTATAACCAGGATCAAAGCGCCTCTAGAACCATTTAATTTTATGCAATGATTTTTTTATGAATCCTCTAAATGATTCCATTGAATGATATAAATTGACTTTCGTTTGCTGGGACGCGGCGAAAGGAAATTGCATGACGCGGCTTCGCAGCCAAATGAAAATCCCCTAATCCAGCGCAGATAAATGAATAAATAAATAAGTCATTATTTTCTTTTAGTTATAGGGGCAGGGGAGGGGAGCCATTTTTGGATGGCCTGTTTCCGGGAAAGGGGGGCGGGGGACACCACGCATATCAGCAGCAAAATTGTTGGCTAGCGTTGGCATGGCGGCATGTTTCGACAATTAACCAGAATGTGCTTTCTATTTACTGCCAAAGGTTTTTTTTATGCGGGCAAATATCTCTAAAAGTGAAGAGCTTTTTATTAGCAAATTTTTCAGCGGGGTGGGTTGCGAAAGTTTCTATTGATGTGTTTTTTATTTTATTATTATATTTTTTTTTTGAAAGGGGGTTAGTCCATCAGTGTTTGTTTTTCTTTGTTTTGTGGTTTTGTTTGAGTTATGATCTAAATCCAAATTTTGATATAATCTAATTAGATACTATAGTAGATTCACATCAACCGTGCATCTGATGTCTAGGCCAGTCCCTTACGATGCTCCTGATTGCCTATTGATAAGCCAATCACGGGGCTGGAAACCCTCAGTCTCTCTCGAGAGTTCACATAGGCAAGATGTATGTTCCACCTATCCTGAGGGATACTTTTGAAAGACATCCCTTAGGAGAAGTGGAACATACATCCTGCTTATGTGAACTCTCGAGAGAGACTGAGAGTTCCCAGCCTTGTGATTAGTTTATCAATAGCCAATGAGGAGCGTCGTAAGGGACTGGCCTAGACATCAAATGTGAATCTACTATAGTAAGTCTCCACTGTGTGTAATTTTTATGCAAGAAAATATTTTTAAGTTAAAGTTTTGTAAAAGCTCTTTAAAGAATCATTACTGATGTATTGTATTTGCCTGTAAATCTCCCAGATGATGGGATCACGTATTAGTAAACGTCAGAATAAACGGTCACTATGTCATCGGTTTCTGTCTCCTGCCTTTGATCCGAGTGCGAATAGTATGTGCGCTGGGTTCTCCTTTGCCCTATATATATATATATATATATATATATATATATATATATAAGATATATATATATATATATATATATATAATATATATATATATATATATGTATATGTATATATATATATATATATATATATATATATATATATATATATATATGTATATGTATATATATATATAGATATATATATATATATATATATATATATATATACAAACATATATATGAAAAGCATTTTATTTAATGGCTCTTTGAATATAAACCAACAGAGTATAAATAATTAAATAAATAAATAAATAATGATTCTCCAATGTTCTAAATCAGTACAATACTAGCTTTGGAAATGTAATCTCGATCAAACATGGACTTTGGTCAGCGACAGTTCTGCACATGTTCGTATCAACTTTTATGTTGACAAAGCAAACATGACCCAGATTTAATAACGTAAGATTAAGCTTAACAGGGTGTTTAAATACGATCTCTCTCTCTCTCTCTCTCTCTCTCTCTCTCTCTCTCTCTCTCTCTCTCTCTCTCTCTCTCTCTCTCTTAATTTGTGTGTATATATATATATATATATATATATAATATATACTATATATATATATATATATATATATATATATATATATACACAAATTAAGAGAGAGAGAGAGGAGATAGAGAGAGAGAGAGAGAGAGAGATAGTATTTAAACACCCTGTTTAAGCTTTAATCTTACGTTATTAAATCTTGGGTCAACTGTTTGGCCTTTTGTCAACATAAAAAGTTAATACGAAACATGTGCAGAACTGTCGCTGACCAAAGTCCATGTTTAATCGAGATTACATTTCCAAAGCTAGTATTGTACTGGTTTAGAACATTGGAGAATCATTATTTATTTATTTATTGATTGATTGATTGATTGATTTATTTATTTATTTATACTCTGTTGTTGTATATTCAAAGAGCCATTAAAAAAATGTTTTCATCAGTGTAACTACCAGTTTAAGATAAAAAAAAATTTATGGGTGTAAGGCTTGGAATTATTCATAAGTGTGAGAGAATTAAATGAGTGAGTGGTGAAGAAGATTTTTTGTAGATGTGGCCCATTACCTTTTCTGACACACGCCTAATATTTAAGCTGGTCTTATTTTTCAAATATTTACAAAGCAGCTTTTAACCGTAGCCTCGACTACTTATAATTGTATCATAGAGTCATTCCGCTCTGGTCTCTTCACCTTGGAAAAAATAAAAAGGGAAAAGACAGACAAGGGAGAAAAGTGTTTATTTTTATGAGGTCTTGAATGGTCGACCCTCCAGAGATCAAGGAAGGTAGGGTGCCTTTGAAGAGAAAGAATATCCCATTAAAAATGTAAGAATAATTTCCTTCTAAATGTAGCGTCAGCTGGCCCGCGGAGGTTTTTCCCGCTGTTCAGAATACACAGGACCCTTTCGGACAATTGTCTTCAAGGTTCACGGATCGCTGATCACGAAGTTCTAATTCTATAAAGAAGGGATTAAAAATCGGACTCACTTTTACAAACGCGAATGTTTTTTTTTTTTTTTTTTTTTTTCTCCCCTTTTTGGAAGGCGACTGTTTTTTTCCCTGTTTCCTTTCTCTTCGTCTGACATCAAAAGAGGGGATGATCCTTAGTGTTTAAAGGTCTTTATTTTTATTTTTTCTGGGATCCAGGTTCTTTCTTTACTTTTATTTCGATTTTTATTCAGTGTTGATCTGTCTTTTACGATCATTCTGATGCTTTTTTTTTCCTAGCTGCATGGATCTTTGTTGTTTCATTCAGTTAATATATTTTTGAAGATATTGGTGTTATTTCCCTGCCAGATGTCGAGACTTTTTCTGATGCCATCCCTTCGTTGTCGCGTTCTTTTTAATCTCTTGTGCAATGCTTCCCCCTCAGTGTTATTATTTCAGTATTTCAGTATTTGTGTTTTATAAAGCTTTTTATGAAGTAATTCCGCGATACCAATCTGGACTACATGATGTATTTACAGGTTTATGACTCTAAAACACTTGAATTAGTTTGTAGATATTATAACCTTTCGTCTTTATAAAGTAGTTTTGTATATATATAGATAATTACAGGGTGATTAATTTAAATCTGTAAATTGGTATTTCGGTATTCTTGGGACAGGCTCTGGACTCTCCTTCGGACCAAGGTCTAGACTGACTCTAGAGTATTCTCAAGACCTTACTTTGAACATCATGTTAGTAAACTATTTTCTCTTACTGGGGGAATAAGCCTACAAACTACTTTGTTGTTGTTGTTGTTCCTGCTGCTGTTGTTCTTGTTGGTTTGTATGAATGCCTAAAAAGGCCTGAAAAAGATGTTTCGCGTTGAGTTAATGATACAGGAATTTTAGGATAGGATATTCATGATTTATTTATGAGAATGAAAATGCAAAAGATAAATAGCGTGCATGTTAAACAGTGCAGAACAATGATTCCTTATAAAATATAGTGTATTGATGTTAATTTTCGTTGGTGAAACAAGGCTCTATTTGGCCGTAGAGTTTAGTATGCGCCTCGATTATGCTGGAGAACGGATTACGCCTTGTTGTCATTTCATATAATTTATGCAGTGTTATTAAGTGTATGTGTTTAATTTGTTCCCAGTCGATATTTGGATTTAGACACTACGTTGGCTTTTTCACTTTATTTACGAGGCAGCGGAGTTACTGTTATTTATTATTCACATCATAAGTGTAAATAATATATTATATAATGCAACAGAAACGTTTCTTTGAAATCGCAGGGACGTAACGTTACGGTAAAATTGTAGTTTTTGTTTAAATGATAATAACATAGCTCGCTTCGATGAAATAGAAAACCAGAAGAGCAAAAGTGGGTTAAAATATTAAGTGAAGAACATGAAATAGTGGGTAATTCATAAAATAACCGACGTAACCGAAGCATTAAGGAAAATTGCAACTTTTCTGGAACTTTCTAGGGGGACTTTGCTCTCCACTTCTTAGATACATCATCCTATTTTTCCTCAGGGGAAGAGGAAAAGAAAAGTAAATGACGAGGAAAATTCTCTCTCTCTCTCTCTCTCTCTCTCTCTCTCTCTCTCTCTTAATAAAATATAGTGCATTTATTTTAATTTTCGTTGGCGTAACAAGGCTCTATTTGACCGTCGATTTTAGCACACGCCTCGATTACGCTGGAGGTCGGATCACGCCTTGTTGGCTCTCCACCTCCTAGGTACATCATCCTATTTTTCCTCAGGGGAAGAGGAAAAGAGAAATAAATGACGAGGAAAATTGCATCTCTCTCTCTCTCTCTCTCTCTCTCTCTCTCTCTCTCTCTCTCTCTCTCACCTACTCTGACTCGTTGCGTAAATGTAGCTCACAAATGGAAGATCGTATTCGACTCTCGAACGGAACGATGTGGGACAAATGGGCGATTTCCATAAAAATCCGTTGTGCCTCTGTTGGTCTAAGCAGTGAGTTATGCATCTAGTAGCTAGACGACAGTTGCCGGATGCTGAGAGAGAGAGAGAGAGAGAGAGAGAGAGAGAGAGAGAGAGAGAGAGAGCAAAACAAAACTAGACTTGCTCATTTGCCCTGTCAAAATGTAGACAGGAAGGCCTCGACGAGGTAATATTCGCCACACGGGGTTGAAAACATTCCTAACCCATAAGATTCTCTCTTTTTCTGTCTCTGCGCGAGGACTTATGGACTTTATTTTTCTCTGGCAAAGACATCAGTTCAAGTCTTAATATGAGTGAGCAGGTGGCCTCTTCCAGGCTAACACAACCCCAGTCCTCGGAGATCCCGACATCACTTTAACCTATGAAGATTTTCTGTTTTTGCGTGAGTGTTGCGTGCATAAATTCCAAGGTGAAAAACTTGCGTCATTGTTGCAAAACCACTGCAGATGAGGCCGTTTAACGTATACAAGACAATTTAAGAATTTCATGCTTTGTCTCCTGTAAACAGCTATTCCGGATCCCAAATGTTTTTCGAGCAAATTTGTGTTGTCCCAGAAATACTCGCGGAGTTTCAACAATTACAGGTCTTGTTGTAGTTTTTGATACTCCGGAGTGTACACACATTTATTATTCACACGCGTTTGTTTCTTCACCATGAAGCTGTTTCCCCTAACAGGAGATGGTGCCAGAGGAAAAATAACACATCGCTTCATACCACGTTCACACTTTTACTGTCCCTCCTGCTTCCTGGATTAATTAAGGCCTTTCCTTAACAATAACTTTTTCAGACCATCTCTCCTATTGTTTTTTTCGGCATTCCTTCCCCCTATGATGACAATATTTCTGAATTATACAATCTTTTCACCAGCCTATATTCATCAACTCTTTTACCATACAACCAAACTATCTTGAAATGAAATACTCTAATCCATACTATTAATAACGCTAAAAAAAAAAATTCCAACTGTACACATGTACTCATTTGCCATACTTTCAATTCTTATATAGCTATGAATACGATGCAAACAGTTCACCTCAATATCTTTAACCTTTTTCTCTTTCATTTACATTCACCATTGACACTCAACTTCCACAAAGGAGACTTGGCTTAACAATCCTATCATACATTACCACCTTGCTTTCCATAGTCAATTTTAAGTCTGTTTCCTATCTTGTGCTCACACTTTGTCACTTTTTTTTATTTTTTGTTGCATCAACTTTGTCTTCTCTCATTCTACAATCATGCATCATGTTTAGCCCCCAGAAAAAATAGGAATCATTTGCGTCCACGCTTCCACCAACTAAATGAATAATCATTGCTCTATTTTCCTAGTATCCATTTATCCTCGTAACCTAATTCTTGCTCACATTTATCCTCGATTATCTCCCCTTGTAATCGCTTCCAAACTCAATCAGTTATTTGTAGTTTCTCTCCTTGATCGCCATTCAGCTTTGTATCATCTGTGAATGTCCACCATTCCACACTCCATGCTTGACTCATTTTCTTTTTCCCCGACTTTGCATGTACATCTATTGCTCTTTCTGCAAAGCTTCGCATCTCTCAATTTATAAAGATATCGTACACCAATGGAGACATAACACACTCTTGTTTTTTACATAATTAAGCCAAACTAGAGGGCAGGAGTATGCTTTTAAGTGGATGACATAACATTAGACAGAGAAAAGCTTAATGAGGCCGAGTCTTTCAAATCAGTCACTCTCCTGTCTGCATTTTCTAATACATCCATCACTTTCGCCATAGAAACTGTTAATCATTCTCAGCAACTTATCCTTCACATCATAAATTTACAACTCCGTTGGCATTGCCTCTATTTATCTTGATCCATATATGACCCATAAAGCTTTTTCCAATTGCTTTCAAACTAATTTCATAAATGTAAACGCTTGATCCACTCCGTCCTTATCGTGTCAGTCCTTCTGTCAATTGTCCTTTCTGAGTCAACATCATTCTTTATACCAGGAGTGGTATAGTGAGAAACATTAAATTCCCTGTTTCATCCAATCGTCTCTTATCACCGTTACCTTTGTACAGGGAAACAATTATTCCTCTCACCTATTCCTTCAGAAACTTTCCTTCATCCAGGCTTCGCTTACACACCCTTATTGCCGCTCAATTGCACTATGGCGACTGTGCCACAACATCTCACTCACTTGTAATCTCATGGACTCCTAGTGTCTTTCTATCTGCAATTTCTGAATTGCCTTGCTTACATCTACAAGCATTGTCAACATTACAATAACGGTTTCCACTCTAGAATCATTCTGATCTGCCCCATCTTCTGTCCTTCTCATTTAACAGTTCTTCAAAATATACTCCCTTTTCCACATTTGAGTTCATACATTTCGGTCAGCATCTCTCTTTTTTCATCTTTTATGGTGGGACCCATTTGTTCATTTGCCTTCTGTCTGCATTCTCTCTAATTTCTGTTTTTATGATTTGGTCTTCTTTGTCCTACTTGCGTCTTGGCTAACTTCCCTATGTTCCCCTCATCTGTCATACAACAGCTAGTCAAATATCATTTTTTTTTTTTTTTTCAGCAAACCATTATTTTTCTGTCTTCAAACACTTCCTGTGGTTCCTCTTATCCTTATTTCCTGGAACAGGGGTCCAACTAGCGAAAACAAATGAAACACTGGTTACTGCTTTAATCATCCTTTCAACTGCTGAGTAAAGGATCAAAATCTATAACCTTAGCTGTTCATACACCGAAACAGAAAGTTCATCAGCAGGTCGTCGAATCTCTCTGCATACATTGCACTGCGTATTTCTATCTTGCACGCATCCTACTGCCTCCTGGGTATGTTACGACGTGAATACTTATGATAACATTTTTTGAGCAAACTACTATTAGTTCCTTGTAGTGTATGATCACCTCTCCAGAGTAATTCCCCCCTATGGAGGGTAGACCCGTCATTGCGACTCATACGGTGCAATGCAGGCATTATTTAAGGTTCTTTGCAGCGTCCCTTCGGCCCCTAGCTGCAACTCCTTTTCATTCCTTTTACTGTACCTCCATTCATATTCTCTTTCTTCTGTCTTACTGTCCACCATCTCGTAACAATTGATTCATAGTACAACTGCGAGGTTTTCCTCCTGTTACACCTTTCAAACCTTTTACTGTCAATTTCCGTTTCAGCGCTGAATGGTCTAGTTGCCCCATTGCTTGGCATGTATACCAAATGTCTGTAAATCTATAAATCAATCCAGGGTATTTCTTTGAGCGATGGAAAATGCAGATTATACTCAAATTTAAGCAGATTTTTTTTCTATATATTTGGAAACGTTTGGCTGCTAAACGATCATTTTATTAGTCAGTCCCTTAATGTCCAAGATAACCAGAATGAGAGAATGTTTCTTAGAATTTAACTAGAAATAGTAGCTTAAGATTTGAATCCTAGGTCAGTGTTGTGTGGAAAAACGTTGACAAGCATAATAATAGCAATTATTTAGTATGTCTGCTTTTATAAAAAAAAAAATTTCAACATTACGCAGTTTACCTAAAAGGGGTGACTGCAGAGAAAAAAAGGCAACGGTCACTGATATATTATTATTATTATTATTATTATTATTATTATTATTATTATTATTATTATTATTATTATTATTATTATTATTATTAACGTGCTATATAAGCCTCCACAAAATAGAACGAACATAATTTAAAAAATGAAACAGGGAAAAAGAATGGCGATGTAGTAAAATACAGATAATAATCTCAAATTTTGATCAGTGAATCAACAAACTTGAACTTCCTAGGGACTGCAGAGGTCCGTCCTCTGGCGCCCAGCCATAAAGAAGTAGAAGAAGGAGAAGACGAAAAACGCTTCAGAAATTTTTAAGAGTCTGGACAGCATAAGACAAGCAGTAAATCGGAGGCTGAATTGAATGGACGGACGCGCAGACTGTTGGTTGCGCAAAGCAATCAAAGTTCGAAGAGCGCCAAGTGAACCAAAGAGCTTCTCATGCGGAAAGAATCATCTGAAAACAGCAGCATCATTTTATGGTGGGAGAGGCTGATCGTCAAGCGCGACGAATCTCTTCAGCTGTTAAATAATTTGCCAGCTTGTTTGGTGGAGTATTTTAGATGCGTTGTCTTCCACACGAGAGAGAGAGAGAGAGAGAGAGAGATGATTTATCATCCATTAGAAAAGAAGAATCGTAACTACTGAGGAAAAATAGAAAATGCTGGAGTTTGCTCATTTTAGATATTACAAGTGCTCGAGTAACAAGAGGAAAAGTTCTCGGCAAGACGGCAAAGATATTTACGTAACCATTGGATGTGGGTACGTTTCTGAGGATTATGTTACAGTTTCAGAACACAAGAAAAGTGCCTGTTGATGTACAGGAAATACATGACCGTTATAATGCAATTGTTTTTGAAGCAAAATATATATAATAGTATATATATATATATATATATATATATATATATATATATATATATATATATATAGATATATATATAATATATGTGCGGCGTGGGCTGTGAGAGAGGAGAGAGAGAGATAGAGAGAGAGAAGAGAGAGAGAGAGAGAGCACTTTCATGCATCCAAGTATTAAAGTTGAAATATGAAGATCTTGTGAAATCAGAAAATCAGACGGAATGCATCAGATGATCTGAAATTTGCCGAGTCCACGTTTCATAATTCCGAATGTAATATTGTAGGTGATCTCTTACGCCCACTGAAAAGTAAAAATGATAAAACAATATGCAATGTGTCGCTTCATTGACTGATATAGCCATTTAAAAATAGTGGCATCAGAGCTCCTCGAAGACAGGCGCTCATTGACGCGTTCCTTGGCTCTGTGACAACGAAAGGTTTGCGCAGGATATGGAAGCTTCTTCCCTTTTCCATCAATTCACTTCGTTGCAGTTCTCGCCCTTTATTGACAGCTTCGCGGTCTTTGGTGGCGGTCGTTATGACACGTGAGACTTTTCTCTATAATTTCACAGCGCTGTTTTTATTTCTTTTCAGGACGCTCTGGAAATTTCGTCTTAAGCAGCGTTTCTCTAAAAGGAAATCTGAACGTTTTCTCTGTCTTGTGTGATATTGCTTATTGGTTTTCATAAGCACAAATGAAAGGTTTTATAGTCCTTTTGAATAAAAATTGCAGATTTTTGTTTTCATGATCAGAAATAAAAGATATTCGTTTTTTCTTGATCACGAATCAACGATTTTCTAAGCCGTCGGTGAATTTTCTTTGTTTATTTTCAAGAGACAGACCATTTTCATAACGCCAACTTAGCACAGCTGTTTTTTATTTATTTTTTCCTTGGAGGCAACCAGAACGTTTTCCCAGAACTAGGTAAATGCTTTTTTAGTTTTCTATAAAACAAATCTGTCGAGATACTATTGTTTGTCTGTCCTCACTTTTTCTGGCCTCCCTTAGATCTAAAAGACTACTGAGGCTAGAGGGCTGCAAATTGGTATGTTGATCATCCGCCTTCCAATCATCAAACATACCACATTGCAGCCCTCTCGCGTCAATAATTTTTTTTTTTTAAGGTGAAAGCTATGCATAATCGTGCGTCTGGCGACGACATAGGACAGGCCACCACCGGGCCTTGTTTAAAGTATACCGAGACCACTGATAGGTAGAACTATTTTCAATGGTCTTGAGTATACGCTGTACAGAAAACTCGATTGCGTCGAAGAAACTTCGACACATTTTCTACTTATCTTCAGAACACTTCGAACAGTTGGTGAAAGTTTAGTGAATTGGAATCCATCAGAAGCCGTAAAAAAAATCACCCCATTCTGAGTGTTGGTAAAACTATCAGTGCGTAGAGCTGAATTTCACAATCTAGCGAGAAAACTTAATGCCCTTTTCATCCGAGAGCATTACTGTTAACCTCGTGACCTTCTCTTGAACAGTGGAAAAGTGTTCTGGCATATTAGTAAAACCTCCGACAAAAAGTGCAGAAAATCCTTTGTGGTCTCAACAACTCTTCGTTGCATCGCTTTATGCTGAAAGAAAAGAGCTCATTTCGGAAATAAGAAATCTAGAAAATTGAATTAGACGAAGAGTTAGTGTTTATGTGGACGCTGATTTGCAGAAGTATTAGGATTTCTTTTAACATAGACTCGTTTTACCCATGAGAATGACTTGAAATTCAGCGATAAATGTATTAGCTGTGTAACATTATCCGTTTCCCTGTTACTTGATTAAGTTTTTGTTTCATGTAACACGGTACTGACATAAACAGGCTGAAAATATATGAGGAATTTCATACTCCATTTACTGTACAGACGGCCAACGAAGAATTGGCGTAGTTTCTTAATTCATTGTTCGTTATGGAAATATTGCCATATGCAGGTGCTAGATTATTTTACTTAACAATAAATAACATTTCCTTTCAAAGGTGCTATACTTGACATAAATTACATTAGAACTGAGTAGACTTATTCAATGTATTAAAGATAATTATTTTGCAAAGTAAGGAAAATATATACCGATGGGTCCACGATTTCTAATTTTATTCTCAACTCTAGCTTCGTGACAGCACATCGAAGATTTTGAAGTTGGCTTTGCTGCCGCTCGAGTTTTGACTCAACGTATCGTACTGCACTGGGATATTGTCATTTCGTCTCCTACAGCCGATAAATAATACATCAAGGGGTTAACATTCTTTGAAAACGATATTTAGTTAAACTAATTTTGTCCTTTGATCAATAAAATAATTTGCATGACACATTTGGTGGGGCTAAATTGGACTTCTGATTTTCCCACGTGTTTTGCCTAGGTCTATTTTCAGCAGTATACTCTCTCGGATACGTAATATTAATGAATATTTAAATTGACAATGTATATTTTATATATATTATATATAAATATTATATATATTATATATATATAATTTATTATAATATATATATATTATATATATATATTATTTATATATATACTATATATATATATATAATATAATATATATATATATATAATATAGTATATATATAGATATATATATTATATCTAGCTGCTTTATTTGACTATTCCCGTTATTTTGTTTCATTAGCCATGTTCGCCTTTCCTCTCAATTTCCTTTTCATCCTTTTAATTCCTTAACATAATTAACTCAGACCTCGCTATTCAAAGTCAAAAAGCAATCATAAAAAATCAAACGAATATAATTCAGTCTTATTTTTTATCGAATTCCTTGCATATCATCCCTGTTTGGACAGGACACCTTGGAAAGCTGCGGGAGTCAAAACTGACGAATACATTAAGAAAGGCTTACTTTCCTTAAAGCTTTCTTAGGTTGATCTTTTTGTAGCTATTCATTTCTTCTAAATAGAAATTAATTCAAATTAGTTTTACATGTATACCTACTAGACCTACTACCATAAGCATATTATAAATAGCTGAAAGGATAAGAAATATGAAAGGTGACGTTCTCGTTTAAGTGTATTTCATGTTTTTTTTTTTTTTTTTTTTTTCAAGAAAAACCTACTGCTTTAATCAAGGGTTGCTCTTTGACGGCCACAGGGTGTATCACGAGTGTATGCACATATTTTGTGGAATGAAATATAAAGTTTCTTTGAACAGAAAATATTTTATAAACATGCGTTTTAAGGCGTCCGTTGTCGGTGCGGGGAATTTTAAAATAACCGTTATCATTAGAGATGCTTTCACGAGATGGAGTTCGTAGTGAGAAGTCGGATCTTATAGTCGCCTGAGATGTAGAGAGAGCGGTGGCATATAGAAGTGATGGAAGGATTAGGCCGATGTTAATAAAGTATCTCCCAATAAAATGTATTCTTTAGGTTTTGAAGAAAAAAATGCATGCATCAATGAAACCGTTTCCCTCCCTATCCGTGGTATTCACTGGCCACCGATAAAAAACAAAACAAAAAGAGTAAGCCTTACTGAATCTCTCATGCATCAAAGATAAGTTTGCTTATTCATTAGACTTATTCATTAGACAACTATCAAAGACTTCAAGTGTAGATTTAAAAATCTCTTCCTCTCCATCTAAAGTATTCATCAGACACCAGTCATAAGCGTAGAGCTAGTTATGATTCCTGGTTCAGCAATGTCGTGACGAGGCACTAGAATTCAAAGTTCACAAATGAATGTTGCTCAGCAACATTTACACTACTGTATTGTCTTGCTCTCATGTGGTGCTTCGAGGTGTTCCACCTCTAGGCCCATGTTCTAAATTTTGCCGTTCTTTAAACAATTTTATTCATCTATGTATGATTCTCTCCGGTTTATTAAGCTTTCTTGATATCTCTCCAACAGGAACTTGCACCGAATGCAGTGCAATAATTCTCTCGCTCATCGAGGGATGTTTCTTAGCCCGATAAATGACGCATTGACATTAGATTCCCGTGCACATAACATCAAAAGCAAAAAAGTGAGGTCGCCTGGTTCACACTGTTAAGATATCGTCTTTTTTTCTTTTTGTTTTTAAATTTGATAGCCTTTTGTGAGATTCCAATGTTTTCTGTAAAATTTAACAAATGGGATAGTTCAACTACCTTCAACTTAATATTGAAATGATAATTTAAGGACTCTGTTTATGCGATACTACTACTATTTGTTTTTTATAGTGATAGGTGTCTCCTATCTATTTGGTAATGTATATCTATGGTTGTGATATGACGTTTTTTATCACTTCGTTTCGTTCACGTCAATTCTGCTATATGGAAAATAGTTTTACACAATAACATAACATAATGTTCTAAAGATATTAGTGACTGTTTTTAACGTCATTACACTTTATTTCTTCCATTTTTGAAAAGAAAAATAGATAAATAAGGCATGAATCTTGCGTCAGGCAGGTGAACGAAAAATTATGAAACTCTGCCACGAGTTTTTTGGCCGAAAGTACATGGGCTTACCTTACTAAACACGATGCATTCAGTTTGGTCTTCATGCGAAATGTATCAACAAACAGTGATCCTTGTCATATGTTTCGGTAGTAACATTAAACGAGAGCAACGATGTATTTGTACAGTACTTGAGGTACGCTATGCTCAGAACTCATGCTACATGTCTGCGTAAGATTTCGTTCAAAATTCACTAGCTGGCTACTATCATGCTCCATATTTATCTATTTTTTCAATGCGAAAACACGATTATTGCATACAATAAGGCCATATGTTTCATAAGAATGAAATCTGTCATATATTTGATAACCGTAAGAAAATGTCACGTATATCCAGATTTCAGAAAAAAACACGAAACATTTTCAAAACTTTCATTCACACATCGCTGATGCATTTGACCAAAACGAAGTCGTCATCAAACCTCAGTTCAAATGTTAAATAAAACAAATAAAAAATGTCATAACATTAATAATGCCTGCAAAGCAAGCATAAAATTTGAAATAGTCCTATTTGATTACTTTTACATCTCAACGCTGAAAAAAATGTAAATATGTACATACAAAAGTAGAATGCGCCCACTGATATTAACGTGTGAGGGGAGCGTGTGTGACCAAGACTACCGAGATAGAAAGCCTGTTCGATGTGACGTCATGATGTGATGACGTCGACCCTGGTGGTCCGACGACCGACTCTCCGAAGCGAGTGACTGGCGACTCACTCCCGAGTCCGACTCTCGATCTTCCTTCCCTTACATCACTTGGACACGAGGTGTTTTCGTGGTTCCATTGTTTTATTTATGAACTGGAACATAAAACTTAGGTAGCGAGCCATGGATACATCTAGTGTCCTTTTTTGGACGAACTTACTGCAACAGGTACTACCTATTTGACTTTTCTCTCTGGATGACTTTCAACTGCAATATAGTAAATACAGTCTGCATTCTAGGTAGAAGTTGTGAGCAACAAGGTCAGGTGCAATATAAAGAAAGACTGGTTTAGCCTACATTCAATTTTAGTAGGAATTCATGTCAACCAATGCTTAACAGAGTCGAATAGGCATAGGCTAGCCTAAGTCAAAGAATTCCCAGTGTAGCCTATACCAAACAACACCTCGTGTAGCCTATGCCAACCAATACCCAGTGTAGCCTGTGTCTTATAAAGCTTTGGAAAAAAAACAATTTAAATGTCATAATAGGCAAGACTAATAATGGTAGCAGTAGTCAGGTAAGGCAAGCAGCATATAAAAAGTTACCAACAAGCAAAGAAAGGGCAAATATCATATAACCAAGTAAACCTAAGATGGTAAACTTACACACTGCAAGTGCACAGTAGCCGAAGGCATGTGACAAACCTTTTGGGCCTAGATGGGTTAAGGTGAAAAAAAGTAGACTGGCATAGTATTCTAAGGGTTACAGGTTCAAAACAGGAGCCTACAGTAGAAATTTCACTAACCTAACCCAACCTATTCTCATTGCATTACTAGGTTTCAGTACTCATATATACACGTAAAAATATTAAAAGACCATCTTTCTTCTTCCACAGGTAAAATTTCAGTACAGATTAATGAAATACCATACTTATGCCACAATGCCCTCCCTACCTACAGCTAAGCCTAACTGTACAGCACATGCATTTTTCATGTCACTGAAGTACGTCACTTAGGAGATCTCAAGGTTCCTACAGAGGTTCATGATACAAATATCATTAAGCAGATAGCAGATATTCAGTAACTCCAAAGAGCTGATACTGCTGAATGTATTTTTTATATATTTAATTTTTGGCAATAATTTTAGCTCTAGTTAATGACTGAATAAATTTGATTATTCATCAGAGCTGGTAATATTGTGTTTTGTTATACCTATAGTGTTTCCCCTCCCCTCAAAAGTTACCTGTACCATCAGGAGAGAGTTTTTTTTTCGAACAGGGCTGCCCAACATCATAACAAAAGGACTCAAATTTTCTTTTTGTACATGAACTTTGCCTGTCAGACATATACTTAGCTTACGTCTCTGACGTCGCGACAGAATTCAAAACTCGCGGCTAACGCGACAGGTAGGTCAGGTGATCTACCTTACCCTCCGCTGGGAAGCGGGTGTAAGAACCAACATACCTTTCTTGTCAGATTTTTTCTGTCGTCGGTGTCGACCACACCTGTTGTCGGTACCTCTTGACAGTTGGATTCTTTTCTCGTTTTCGCCCTGGATTGTTTCTACGGACTTTTGGTGAAGTACCCGATCTTTTGGCCTGGCATTCACGATTTGTGGACAGTTATTGGACTTTTCTTTGGATTTTTAGGCTTGGATTCATGATGTCTGATGTTGATACTAAGAAAACTGCTATGTTTAGAGTTTGTTGTATGACTGAGTGTAAGGTGAGGCTACCGAAAGCTGCGGTAGACCTCACACGGTATGTTTGAAGTGTAGAGGGAATGAATGCACCTTTAATAATCCTTGTAATGAATGTGAAAAGCTGAATGAGGATGAATGGAAGTCTTTGTCTTCCTACTTGAGGCGAAAAGTTGAAAAGGTATAAGTTAGGAAATAGCTTCTTCTAGGAGCAGTAGTAGATCTCGTATTAGCGAGTTGGATATAGATAATCCTATTTTAGAAGTAGCTCCTTTGTCAGTTTCAGCTCCTGCTCCCTGCACCGAAGCCGAAGATGCGCCTTCGGAAGTGGCCTCCATGAAAGCCACCATTCGCAGTATGGAGAGGAAAATCAAACAATTAGAAGGTAAGAGTGATTCCAATAGTGATTTGTGCAGTGAACCCAGTGCAGTGGAGGGTGCGTCTGATCGGCTCCCTAATGCTTCCAGGCCTAGACCTCTTCCAGACTCCCAGTCCCAGTGGAGGAGGAAAGTCGAAAGCCGCAGGAAGGTTAGGGAGCATCCCCACCGGTCAGGCGTCCCCTCGGTAGCTCCTGTTGATCGTTCCCAGGCTACCTTGGATCGCTCCAAGAGAGAAATATTGCGCCAATGCTTCTCGTCTTCGCCTTCGCCTTCTCCTAAACGAGGATGGAGCTCTTCGGAAGCCTCGCGCCCCTTCGAAGAGAGCCTGGAATGCTCCCTGCGCTCGTCCATCCAACCCTGAAGTTTTTTCGGAAGAGCCTGAGGTGGAAGCGAAGAAAACGTAGAGATCTCAGGAGTATCGTTCCCCGAGCAGAGATCGAGCCTCGTCACCTGTTCAAGATTGTGAATTCTCCTGCAAGGGTGTTGGCTAACCTTCAGGCGCAGATTTCGGCTCTGGCTGGCTCTCTTTGCGTGTCGTCTCGTCGTAGGAAGGACGTCTCGCTTCCATAAAGAAGTCCAGGCTCCCCTCTCCTGACTCTCGCTATTCGACGGAAGCGGCACGCTCACCTGTGCGTTCGGATTCTCGCAGGAGACTTTCTGCTTCGGACAAGATCCCATCTGCGTCCAAGCGCCATTCGCCTGACAGACAGGTTTCTCCTTCGGACAAGGAGCAAACTGCTCGTAGGAGATCTTCACCCTACAGACGCTCTTCTCGAGCAGGATCGCTACCCTTGACAGGCGCCAAGAGCCTAGTAGGCGCTACTCGCCTCGTAGCCGCTCCTCGTCTCGCCTCCACTCTCCTGTTGACAAGCGCCCTAAATCGGACAGGCGCTCTTCGCTGGACAGGCGTCAAGAGCTTGTTAGGCGCGTTTCTCCTGGCAGGCGCTCTTCTCCTGACTTTCACTCTCCTCGAGTCAGGCGCCGAGATCCTAGCAGGCGCTTCTCCCCTTGTAGGGCGCTCACCTAGTAGGTGCTCGTCGCCAGAGATCCTCTCGCCTCGGTTCAGGCGCCAAGAGCCTGGTAGACGCTTCTCGTATGGCAGGCGCTGTTCGCCTGGTAGCCGCTCTCCTTTGGATAGGCCGCCAAGAGCTGATAGAAGTTCTTCTTCAAACATGGTGCTCTGCGCCTGACAGCCGCCTTACTCCTGTTTAGGCTCCAAGAATCTGGGAAACGCACTCCTCCAGACAAGAAGGATGTTGCAAGTAGAACGTTTCTGAAGCTTTGTCTCCAAGACGTATACGTCTTACTTCCTCTAGAGACTCTTTTTAAGAATAGTCGCGCCTCTAAGGATCATGAGGGTCTCGTTCAGCTCAGGAAGAACAGGACCCCTCAGAAGAAAAGGACCAAAGACTCCTCTGTTTCCTCCTATAAGAGGCTGACAGATTTGCTCCTGCAAGAGTTTGGAGATATCCTTTCTCCTGTGGCTCCTCCTTCTCCTCTTTCGTTATTCTCCACTTCGAAGACGTCGAAGGTTTCGTCTTGTGTAAGGATGAAACCTACTGTTTCCATGAAGAAGGCGCTTAGAGGTTTTGGGGAATGGCTCCTTTCTAAGGAAGAGAAAGGGAATAGACGGTTTTTTCTTTCCTCCGTCTAAACTGACTGGCAGATTGGGAGTTCTGGTACGAATCGGGAGAACCTTTAGGCCTCGCTCTCCCGTCTGTGGACTCGGACTTCTCTTCATTGGTGGATTCTCTCGTCGTTCCGCCCTCTTTGTCCGCCAAGACTACGTGGGTGATGAACGAACTTGACCACTACTGAAGGGATGTTCCGAGTCCTGGAAGTTTTCAACTTCCTTGATTGGTCTTTAGGAGTTCTGGCTAATAAGACCCAGACCCAGATTCTCTGTCTCCTGAAGATCTAAACTGCGTCCTCACTTGCATGGATAAACAGTGAGAGACGGATCGAGTGAAGTCTCCTCACTGGTTTGGAAGCTGGAGTTATTAAGAAGCGGTCTGTCTACTGTTCGTTTCTCACTAAGGCAGTTTCACATGCTCAAAGGCCTCGCGTTATGTATGCTCAACGTCTCTCCTCTTCTGTTCCCCAAGAAGATTATTCAAGATGTCTCGAGTGCCCTTTCAGCTAAGGCTACTCAGGACATGTTAGCCCAGGCGCCAGGAAACCTCGCTCTGTCTTCCAACCCAAGGCCAAGAAAGAGACTCCTCTGAGACAGGAGCCCTTTCGAGGAGGACCCGCTGTCAGAGGTTCTGCAACCAGAGGAAACTAGACCTTTTAAGAGAGGTAAAACCTTCTCTAGGTCAATCAGAGGAAGAAATAGCGATCAAGGACTCCAGACATCAGAGGGTGCCAGACTACTGAAATTTGCCGACGTCTGGGCCCACAAAGGGGCAGACAATTGGTCCCTATCGATTGTCAGCAAAGGATACCTCATTCCCTTCTCGTCAAGACCACCATTGACGACAACTCCGAGGGAGTTGGTGGCCAAGTACAAGGACCCCATCATGAATCAAGCCCTTTCTCTAGCAGTAGATCTCATGCTAGAGAAGGAGGCTATAGAACTAGTGAAAGATCCCGCTCTGCGGGCTTTTACAACAGACTATTCCTAGTTCCGAAGAACTCAGGAGGATGGAGACCGGTTTTGGATGTAAGCGCCTGAACGTCTTTGTGGAAAAGAGGAAGTTCGCCGTGGAGACAAACTTACCTCAGCGTTAGCGGCTCTTCGTCCAGGGGACTGGATGGTGTCTCTAGACCTTCAGGACGCTTACTTTCATGTGCCGATCCATCCTTCGTCACGGAAGTATCTACGATTCATGATGGGAGGAAAACTTCTTCCCAATTCAAGGCCTTGTGCTTCGGCCTATCGACTGCACCCCAAGTTTTCACGGGGTTAATGAAAAACGTGGCGCAGTGGCTACATTTGGAGGGAGTGAGGGTGTCGCTTTATCTCAACGACTGGCTAATCAGAGCAGTCTCAAGAAAGATGTCTGGAGGACCTTCAAAAGACCCTTACATTGGCAAGTTCTCTGGGACTTCTGGTAAACTTCCAGAAGTCTCAATAATCCCCACCAGTCAAGAGGCGGATCTATTTGGGGATTCGGATAGCTTCTCTGGCTTTTCGGGCTTTTCCGTCGCCGAGAGGATAGCTCGTTGCTACGAGAAAATAACGACCTTCCTAGAGAAAGATGCATGCACAGCGAGGGAGTGGATGAGTCTGCTGGGGACACTCTCCTCGTTGGAGCAATTCGTTTCTCTAGGAAGGTTGCATCTCAGGCCTCTACAGTTTCTTCCTATACCAGAACTGGAGGCGTCTCTCCAGATCTGGAGTTCTCCTTCAAGATCTCAAGGGGAATCAAGAGACACCTTCGGTGGTGGAACAACCCACTTCGTTTTGTGGAAGGAATGTCTCTTTACATGCCGAACCCCAGCCATGTGTTGTTTTCCGACGCATCGGAAGCAGGTTGGGGAGCGACGCTCGGGACAAGAGAAGTGTCAGGCACCTGGAAGGGGGATCAGGTTGTCCTGGCACATCAACAAGAAAGAGTTGATGGCAGTTTGGATGGCATTGAAAGCCTTCGAGCCCCACGTCCGAAATGCAATAGTGCAGGTCAATTCGCAACACACAACAGCCTTGGCGTACATCAAAAAACAGGGGGGGACGCACTCCTTCTCCCTGTACGAAACAGCAAGGATCTTCTGCTGTGGTCTCAAACAAGGAAGATCAGTCTTCTCACCAGATTCGTACAGGGAGAAAGGAACGGTCAGGGCCGATCTCCTGAGCAGAAAGAATCAACCCTGCCTTCCGAGTGGACCCTCCACTCAGAGGTAGGCCAAGACCTGTGGAGAAGATGGGGCAGACCTCACATCGATCTCTTTGCAACAGCAAGGAACGCTAGAATCGAACTTTACTGCTCCCCGATCTCAGACCCAGGAGCAGTATCAGTGGATGCGTTTCTCCTAGATTGGACAGGTCTAGACGTCTACGCCTTTCCCCCCTTCAAAGTACTGGGACAAAACCCTCAAGAAATTTGCTATCTCGGAGATGGCAAGAATGACGCTAGTAGCTCCGTTCTGGCCCGCCCAAGATTGGTTCACAGAGGTACTGGAATGGTTGGAGTGGACTTTCCAAGAGCACTTCCACAAAGACAAGATTTGCTCAAACAACCCACTTCGACAGGTATCACAGAAACCTCCCCGCTCTCAATCCTGACTGGCTTTCGACTGTCAAAAGTCTTGTCAGAGCGAAGGGGTTTTCGACAAAAGCTGCTAAGGCTATCGCCTCAGCTAGAAGACCTTCGACCCTTAAAGTATACCAGTCGAAGTGGGACGTCTTTCGCCCGGTGGTGCAGGAACCAGAAGTTTTCCTCTTCCAGTACCTCTGTGACTCAGATAGCAGATTTCCTAGTTTTCCTCAGAGAAAAATGCGGTTGGCAGTATCTACTATCAAAGGATACCGAAGCATGCTGGCTGCGGTGTTCAGAACATAGGATTTAGATCTTTCGAACAAAGATCTTCATGATCTATTAGATCTTTTGAAACTTCCAAGAAACTTCGAACGAAGTTCCAAGTTGGAATCTGGACGTGGTTCTCGTTTCCTGAGGTCCTCTAGGTTTGAACCACCACATTTAGCCTCCTTCAAAGATTTCTACGAGGAAAGCTCTCTTTCTCATGGCTTTAGCATCCGCTAAAAGGGTTAGTGAGATTCATGCCCTAGAAGGAAGGGTAGGTTTCAAAGGAGATTCCGTGGTTTGTTCCTTCCTTCCTTCGTTTTTTAGCAAAGAATGAGAACCCCTCAAATCCTTGGCCAGGAACTTTGAGGTTCGTGGATTATCTGACCCTAGTAGGGGAAGAACCTGAAAGAACTCTTTGCCCTGTTAGGAGTTTAAAATACTACCTTCAGAGAAGAAAACCCTTAAGGGCATTGAGGGCAGACTATGGTGCTCTGTAAAGGACCCCAGCAGACCATTGTCGAAAAAATGCGCTGTCTTTCTTCATTAGAAGTCTTGTGAAAGAAGCACATAGATCTTGTAATGAAGACCATTTCAAGCTCCTAAAAGTCAAGGCTCATGAAGTGAGAGCAATTGCACTTTCCTTGGCCTTTAATAAGAATAGGTCTCTTCAGAAATATGATGAAAACTACATTCTGGAGATGTAATTCAGTATTCGCCAACCACTACCTAAAAGACGTCAGTATTACGTATGACGAGTGCTACGCTTTAGGCCCGTACGTATCGGCGGATTCGGTGCTGGGGCAGGGAGCTGGAACATATCCTTAGTAGTTTTTTTCCCTTGTTTTTGTTAAATTGAGTTCATATGGTTGTATGAAAAATGATGCAGGTAGGCATCTTTTTTCGTTTCGTAATACTAATAACTTTAGTTTGGTTAGGTGATCGGATTTGGTTTGAAGCTCCCTGCGTTTGGTAGTGGACAGGTTCTGTCATAGAAGAGGGCGAACCCCCATGACATGATCCGACTTGGATTCTACTAAGTAAGCGGATATCCAAGTCCCCGTTAGTCACCCGACCCCAAGAGTCCTTTTCAGCTGTAAGGTCACGCCCTCGCTGTAGCTTCGTTATGGCTATGCAGATAATAGGACAGTATCTTATGAAGTCTTCAGCCTAAACAGGTAAGAACCAAGGTTATTAGATCTATGAAGTCTTCAGCCTAAACAGGTAAGAACAAGGTTATTTTTTTATCCTTACAACAGGTGTTGTTTTACCTTTTCTTTGTTATTTTCTGTCTTGTACCCTCCACCAAGGGTGTCAATCAGCTAAGTATATGTCTGACAGGAAGTTCATGTACAAAAATGATATTGTTATTTTACAATAAAGTTTTGTACATACTTACCTGGCAGACATTATATGATTGATCCGGCCGCCCAGCCTCCCCTCAGGAGACAGGTATAGAGAGAGAAAAAATCTGGCAAGAAAGGTATGTTGGTTCTTACACCCGCTTCCCAGCGGCGGGTAAGGTAATTCACCTGACCTACCTGTCGCGTTAGCCGCGAGTTTTGAATTCTGTCGTGACGTCAGAGACGTAAGCTAAGTATATGTCTGCCAGGTAAGTATGTACAAAACTTTATTGTAACAAAATAACATATATTATGTACATCAAGAGTAAATGTAACATCATTACAACCCAATGACAAAATAGTGATACTGATGGTGGATGAAACTCACGTACTTAATACCATATTTTCATTATAAAGGCAAAAAATATTGTTGGTTCAGCCTTTGGCTATAGTGAAGCTGCAACAGGTGCATTTTACTTTATGTTGAACAGGTAAAGTCTAAATTCACGTAAGTTGCACAAATTCCCAATTAAAGCATAAAAGCTGATGTTCTGCACTGCACACTGAAGAAAGTAATTATAGGCTTAGAAAAAATCATTTTTACAGTGTTTTGCATTGTAACATCATAATGCTATCATTGGGAAAGCAATCTCCTATTTTCCCAGCGTTCCACAGCTGTCTATAGTGTACCGTCACCCATTCCACAGGAACAAATGCCCTTTTTCGTGTATGTTTCAGTAAAATTGTTAAAATATATCAGGAATAATTGGCTTGGGCAGAAAGTTATAAATAAAACAATGAAGTTACCTCAGTTCTCCTTTGATGTCAATAATTTGGAAAACGAAATTCATTATGAACCATTCAGCCCTTTGAAAATCTTCATGAAATAGATGATTACTCAATGAACATTCATATAAATTATCATTAAAAGCATTATCTCCCTACACCTGTGAGAAACAAAATGTTCATTAAGTTTTACAAATATCCAATGAATATGTCGTTCAAGCTTTACTGACAATTGGAAAAAAATCACTGCCCTTTTATTCAGGATGCAAATATCAAAATTTTACATTTGGTCGACAATCATGAATTTAAACGTTTAAATGTCAAAGGGTAAATAATAGATAAGCTGCTCATTAAGTAATGAAGGTTATAGTACAGAAAAACATAGAAAAATTAACAATATGGGTTTCTACAAACGTTTAATTGAATAATTGTTGTTCAAGAAAATAACTATTGTAGCCAAAGAGAAAGTTAGCACATTTAAATACCAAATAATGACTGTATGTAAGAGATAATTATTTCATTCACATATAGTAGAAAGAACCATGTTTTTTAGTGATGTAAACAAATGCACTGCTGTTTATTCTTTGATAGACACTATTGTAACCAAACAAATTGTTTTGGTTCAGCATTTTGTATTAATCTTATAACTTGTGTTTCGAGTAAGTATCATTTGGTGTAGACTAATTAGTGTAGACGAGAAAATAAGTAAATTAATAACTGATTGACCAAAAATGATAGATTTTGGCGAGGGTTTGTTTACATTTCTTTCGTCTGGCAGCGTAGTCAGTGCTAGCAGCTCGGACCACCCTTGCTTACCTCACAAAACATCGAACAGGCCTTCTATCTCGGTGGTCTTGGTGTGACTCAATCATTGGAGTGGCGGTGCAACAACAGCCACCAGGTGTAACATAGGTCTACAATGAGTAGCGACATTGAAATTATTTTGAAAACATCTATTTTATATTTGTTAAAGCAATATTTGGGTTTTCATACAACATTATTCATTATATTTCTTAAATACTTCAAAAAAGATGGCATACTAGCCAATATTCGCCTATGCAATTATTCTTTTGTCAAAGCGAGGATTTTGTTCCTAGGCCTATACTCTGGTTTTTTCCATCTGTCCATCTGCCTGTGGTGGTAACACTGCGTCCTGGGCTTTAAATAGTTACACTATGTGTAAGTTTTAGGTAAATAAAAGGAAATCTGGGTGTACATTTGCAACTGAAAGGTGTTTTAATAACTTACTGTATGCGAATTACACCGTTAATATTCGAAATAGGATATTATTTGAAGCCCGGAATGCAGTGTTACCATGCGCAAACACCACAGGCGGATAGACAGATGGAAAAAAACAGGGTATAGGTGTGTTGGATTTCTTTACTTTACGCTTAGCATTCACGCCTGTCTATTAAGAATTTCTGGCCAGAAAGCAAATGAGGTTATCTACACAGTCTTGCACTTCCGATTATCTTTTGAAACAATAGATTATACACCAAAAGCGAGCAGAAGGACTTTTAAGAAATTAATATATAAAGCCAGTTGAAAAACAGTGTTCCATACGCCTTGATATTAATACTTCTGGTGCTTCGATTAATAGCCATCTTCTCCATATAATCAAAATCTTTATCGTCTTTTATTCCTCAAAGAACAGGTAATCTCTACAAATAAATTCACCAAAAACAGAGATTACATCTCAGAAGCCTTAGATTATTAAGGCCTATAAATAATTTTGTAACATCCCGGTAGCTTGAACACAGCCTAGAACTTTAATATTCAAAGAAAACTTCTTATAATTCATATTCCTATTTTGAAAATGTTGTTATGGTGACTGTTGAGCTTATTAGGTCCACAGTTATAATACAGCAGAAGTAGTTATGTTCACCAGTCCGAGGAGCATGAGAAGCACGCTGTTATTGACGGCACCGCTAACGTTATCATGCCGTACTTTGAAATAAGCAATGTGAAAAAAAAATCAGTTCAAATCACACAGATTACGAATTATACCAAGGGATCACATTTATATAACCATATGGAAACTAGTGCTAGCTGTGAATTCGCAAACTTTTCGACATGTATGACATTAGAAATGAAAAAAAAAAAAAGAAAAAAAAAAAAGTTTAACACTACTTGGCAACGTCACGTTGAGTCTGAGAATCTGGACGATTTGAGCATCACTGTAGGTACTCTCTTTTTGAAGAACGATATGTTTCCTGGTAGGTTGGATGATAATATGTGATTATTACAAATTTCTAGATTTTTTTACCTTTCAAATTTGATATAAGCAGAGCTGATGCTTTGAGCTAAAGCAACAAACTTCAGGTATTTTAAGATTGATGTTTTTACATCCGATTTAGGTCCATTATTGATGGAAAATGAAACGCAAGAATGTTGCAATTTTTCTAAAGTATATTCTTTCTCATACCCGTAAAAAGATGCTTTTCATAAGCTCTGTACTGTTGTGATGATGTTTTTATTTGAATTATTGATACAGTGTGCGCAATTGTGTGCACTCATTCCTGTGACCATATGTACTATCATTTTTCTTTCCACATCACGAAAAAGATACAGAGAAGTCCTGTTTTAATTTTCCCAGCAGAAAAGCTAAAGAGTTTTATATACTCCAAGTTTTGGAACTTTGTAATGTAAAATCGTTTAGGGAAATATTTAGCCGGGGTGGGCGGCGTGGTGGTGGTTGTGGGAGGGGGGGGGGGTGGGGCGGAGGGTGGCGAGGTAGCAAAGGCATGGGCTTAAAGTCATAAAACGTTCGCTCTAGCTGTTGTTTTTCCTCGCTGAGACTAAATCTCAGATTTAAAACTGCATCATCCGGGTCATCCTCCGCTGAGATCAAGGGTCTTTGGTCGACACAAATCATTCGGGAAACAGACGCCTTACTTTATGCGCTTTTTATTTCCTCAGCGTGCTTTTGTGTACTCTGACTTCTTCTCAGAACTACAGGCTCCTGGAAAGCTTAGGCAGTTTGTGTTGTGTTTAAACCTTTTTCGTGCTTGTGTGCAATTACACACACACACACACACACATATATATATATATATGTTAACGGTCAAAAACCACCGCTAAGCCAACACCTGTAAAACGGGATATTCATCTCGTTTTATTTGGTAAACGTGGAACTCCGAGCGTCAGGCATACCGACACACAATCTCTCTCTCTCTGTCTCTCTCTCTCTCCAAGCGACCAACAGCTCGCAACCTCTCTTTCTCTTGCTCTCTCTCTAAGCGATCCCTCTCTCTCTCTCTCTCTCCACCTCTTTCTCTCCATTCTGTCAGGTAATCAAAATGAGAGACAAAGTTATATAAAAATAACTATTTATTTAACAATGGAAAGATAATGATCCAAGTCTTACTGACTAACTTAACTCAGTTAACCCCCCAACATTAAAATGTCTAAAACAGTAATTTGTCACACCAATTGTGTCTCCCATCTAGGACTCTAGGTCCCCGGTCCCCCCCTTGCCAGAATTGTCTGTTTCAAAGACACGAGAAACACACTCGTTAGCACACATAAGTTTAAAGACAAAGTTAATAAAATGGAACATCTTACAAGATATCAAACAAGCCATCACTTTGGCTAAAGTAGTTCAACTTGGCTAAAGTAATTCAACTCACCCATGCCGCCGGAATATCTCACTCACTTAATATAAATAAACTTTTGCAGAGCTCCCCCGGCATCTTGCCTTTCTCCCATAGACGTCTCTATGCAAGTCTCCCATAGACTTGGCTAGAGATACATTATGAATAGAAGAGGCGCACACGCACATACGAATGCACACTTCGTTAACGCCCCATATTACTGGCTACAACCAGTTTCCCAAAGGCATTTTGAACAAAGACCCATGAACTGACGAACATTGAATCGCCTAACTATGCAGTTTTGAATCACACCATCACAGAAATTATTTATCAGCTTTTCTCGAGTCGTTGCTTCGGCTCTGTTCTCTATGCATTCCAAAAAGGTCACAGCGCATCACATTATGCTATTAAATATATAATTAATTATAATCCCTATCATATATATGTATGTATTTATGTCTGTTTGTTCGCATGTATGCCCAGACTATGAAAGCTAGGGCTACCAAATTTTCACCATAGACTCCCCTGCCCCCCAGGAAAGTTTTAGTTAAAAGCCAAAATTCGAGGGCTGTTTCTAAGGGGGTCATAACCCCACTTTTTCATACCCCCTCATTTTTTACACATTTCGGAGTTGACATCTATGTAGAAGTGTTTCTATAGCTACAAACAGGCTCCACACAATATGGGGCCACAGACACCCTCAGTAGTTCGGGGGCAACCCCCCTGTGAAGGGCTCGAGGGTTTCCCACAATATTAAGGGGCAGGAGGCCTATCCCTTTTGACTTACCAACCAGGGGAGAACGGTGTCGTAGCCTACCTACCACTACATTGATAGTAGGGAGGGTGCAGCCCCCTTTGGTAATTACGGCCCAAAAGGTCAAAGATGGGCCTACTACATTCAGATTTGCTACAATGTGTTAAGATAAATGACTATAAACGCATTTAACATCAATATCATAGTTAGCTGAGTTTTATCAAGGGCCATTTAAGCGAAGCCTCGCCATGAAAAATTTCCTGAGCAACCTGTTGCAACATGTATGCGACTGCCGTCGGCCAGCGATGCCTGACTAAGCCAGTCAGTGACGCAGCAGCATTGGCTGAAGATGTAGGTCCAAGTCATTGATAAGTGAATGTACGCTCGATAACGCGTCCGAAATTTGTCGTACAGCTGCTAGAATATATATGTAAATATATATACATATATATATATACTATATATATATATATATATATATATATATATATACATATATATATATATATCGATGAAGGATCTGATAGGTTAGTTGTTTTCTACTGAGTTGGCCCTAAGGCAGCAGGCGCGCCTTTCTCTATAGATAGAATGTGAAAGGGAGTAAGTAGCCTCATGTGTACCTCTGAACTCTGGCCACCAACAGAGACAAAAGATCTGACTCTTATCGTAACTCCTGTTCATCAGTGTTTCTTGTTCGTTAGATGAATTTCTTTTTTTATAGCAAAATTATTTGCGAAGGGATGTTTTATGAATCTTTATTGATGAATAATAGTCAAATAACCGTCGCTGTAGTAATTAGTTTGTATATGTGTGTGTAGGTGTAAATACCTGTTTATATATATGAAATGTGGATTAAACTTGGTAAGAACTCCTACTTCCCTCCCTCCCTCCCTGTAGGTTAATCAAGTATTCTCATTTTCCTCATTTCCGAACCAACGCAGTGCCATTAATGAGGCCAACTCGACGCCTGAGTGAAAGGAGGCATATCAAGTTCCTGCGGCCTTTGCCAAAGTTGGCCCACCCTAAAGGAATTTCCTATACCCCCTCTCCCCTCCTTCGCCCTACATCAACCCAACAACACCCCCCACCCCCTGAGGGAAAGAGAGTTTTGGGGGGAAATTAGAAATTGTGAAGCTTGTGGCTGGCGGGACTTTGCGAAGTTCGTTTTAAAGTTGGTCATTATTGCGATTGTTTTCCTCAGGTTTCCATGTTTTTATTCGCTCTATTTTGCTTATTATATTTTCGTAGTCTTTATCATTTTTTTTACATTAAGATTTGTTCTCAATATAGAGGGTGGCTTTGGAGAAAAGACCAGAAAGTGGTTGCGGCATTATTCGGTTTTTGACCAATGAATCCTTCCATTTATTTGGATAGGATCACTTCTAGAAGCACTGAATCCGAACGGAAAATGTGTGAAGAGCCTTTCACCTCTCCATCTTGATTACAAACACGTCTTTGTTAAGTTAGAGTAAGATTCCCGTAACCCTTGACATCCAGAGGGTATACGTACTTCTTCCTGCATGTGACCAAGAGATTCTATTATTATTATTATTATTATTATAAAGTCCCACGGTTATTACGTATGCCTTCACTATCATCTCCATCATCATCGTTATTATGAATGCATTCTTAGATCACGTAAAATGTGCGCTCCATTCTGACTATTGTGTACCGTATTTTCCCAGCAACCATTATTTATTTTCCAAGCTAAATAAACCGCGTCAAGTAATGGACTGTGGATAATAAGCTTTTTTTTTCTTCTACGGTCGGAGAGTGAGAGGTTTGAGCTTAATGCTGTTCAAACAATGAATATTTTTGCTCCTTTTGTAGTGCAGAATATTTTGAATGAAGAGAGAATATTTCCCTCGTAAATAATAGTGGGTAAAAATATTCTATCCAGTTTTTGCTTTTCAGAATTTCACCTGATTTTTCCGTTGTAAAACAAAAATTGTTTGTATTATTATAGGTTCTCCCCAGGAATTGGTTTTCTCTATTATATTGCCTAGGAGTCTTTCATTCTAATATGTAATTGGTGATTTTTTAATTACCCTTTCAGCTGGATTCGTGCTCTCAGATTTCTATTGAATCGAACTCACATTTTCCGCTTATTTTCATTCTCTCTCGCCAATCAGACCGGGAAAGTTCTGATTATTCTTTTTACCTTCTGCTTCTTTGCTGTTTAACCTTTAGGGGTTCTTTTTACTGTACCTCCATTCATATTATCTTTCTTTCATCATGCTATCCACCCTCACATAACAATTATTTTAATGTGCAACTGCGAGATTTTGCTCTTGTTACACCTTTCAAACCTGCCTAATCTCAATTTCCTTTCCAGCGCTTAATGACCTCATAGGTCCCAGTGCTTTGCCTTTGGCCTAAACTCTGTATTCCATTCCATTCTTTGGTGTTTAGCTTAGGAACGTCCAGATTATTCTTATAACTTTTGGGATCTCTTGCTGCTCAAATCGAGAAAGTCCAAGACGATTCTTCCTACCTTCAGTATCTCATGCTTCTGATACAGGGACCGTCCAAATCATTCATATTACCTTTGGAATCTCTTTTTGCTCAAAATACTAATATGCAGACTAGTCCTCTTACTTTCATCATCTATGGCTGCTCTGATTGGATGTTGAGATTATCCTTCTTACTCTCAGCATCCCTTGGTGCCCAAACACGATCGTCCAGATTATTCTACCTACCTTTAGCCTTTCTTGCTACTCAATCCGGGAACGCCCAGATTATTTTTTTTACCTTCAGAATCTCGTGCTACTGAGATCAGTAACGTCCTTATTATTCTTATCTCCAGAATCTCTTCTTGCTTGAACTGTGAACGTCCAGATTATTCTTCATGGCTCCAGCCCTTCTTTGTGCTCAAATACACCGGAGCATCTCTTGCTACCTAGCTTGGGAACTTACAGATTACTGTTTCTACTTTCAGGAACCCTTGTTGCTCAAATTAGAAACATCTATATTATTGTTCTTACCTTTGACACCACTTACTGCTCAAATCGGAAACTTTCAGGTTACTCTTCCTACCTTCAGAACTCTGGGCTGTGAAATGGAAAACTTCCGGATTTTTATTCATACCTTCAGCAAATTTTAATGCTAAAAGAGGAAGCGTTCGCATTAATCTTACCTTCAACTTCAGCTTCTCGAATTAGTACCATTACTCTTAACCCGTCTTTTCCGTTTAATTATGGTTGCATGCGATTCTTTTTCGGGTTGACCGTTAAGCAAATAGTTTTACAGTTTTACTGAAATGGTTATCGAGGGCAGAAAGCATTAGCCTTTGGGTTTCATGAGAGAGAGAGAGAGAGCGAGAGAGAGCTCTTTCCTTCTTCCTAACACATCTGATTCATATATTCTTTTAATTAGCTTATTTTCTTCCATTCTCTTGACTTGACCAGATCCTCTCAAAATACTCCTCTCCAAGAGAGAGAGTGAAAATTACCATGGAAAGGGGAAGATTTCCGAGGATTGACGTGAAAGTAGAGCGGTTTTTTTCGTGATTTACTTCCACGGACAAAGAGATTATTCATATATAGTAATAATAATAATGAATGTTCTCTTGTTATACATATTCAGTTGGGGTCAGTTCTTAGATACTGCTAGTCGATTTGTTGTTATCCGCATCTCATTTATAGGACGTTGTTGTGCGTGGCTGTTGTTTTCGTATCATTTTTAAATGTTACACTGGAAGTGTGTGTCCGTCTAGTGGAACATCACAAGCTAGAAAATAACATATCAGAGTAAGATGCGAACCAAGTTTCCATTTTATTCTATAATAATAATCCTAATAATGATCTAGCAGTTGGCTAATCAGTAGATACAGAGATATTAGGGCATGATTCCGAGCACACTATAATTGATTAGATATTCAAATTTAATCGTATGTAATCGATAACAGAGTACGTTTCGGATGTAATTATAGATACTTGCTGATAAATTATGCTTTGGTAAATGAATAGTACAGGGATTTTGTCATTGATTAAAATCTTACTTCATTATAGATATTCTATAATCAGTTATGCTGTTGGTTGTAATCGAAGAGAATTGATAACCTGTTTGTAAATAATTTTAGGCTTGATTAGTATTCGGCTATGATCTCATACATTCTGTAATCGATTAGAAATTAATACATGATTATGCACATTGAATAACTGATTGTATCAGCGGCCAAGAAGGACTTATACCCACGTCTCTCAAAGGGAAATTAAACACGAAGTCTGAATCCCCCAGTAGAGGCGGAGCATTTTAATATATTCGTTCTTTAATAATAGTTTATTAATTGGGTGATGTATTTCATCAAGTACAAAGAGACGAGCAACGCATACCAGATTTATGATCATTATTGATTGATTGAAATTATTATTTCTATCGTCTACTGGCGTTGATAACAAAAGAGGTCATCGGAGCCGACGATTAATTATTATTGAAGAATTGCGAATTATGTGGGGCCATAGCAGATTTCCCGCCATTGTGAATTATGAATGGTGCTTAATGGAAGAATTCATTTATTATAGTTATAACTTTTTACTGATATATTTTGACAAATTTTTTGAAAATTCTTACAATAAAGTTTTCACGTCTATTTTTGTAACGTACAAGATAGATCATTCTGCTGCACATAGTAAAATCATTCCTTACAAAAAAAAAAAAATTATGTATTTTCCTTATTATTTTATTACTCCTTCCTCTTCTTTCTACGTCGTCAAATTATTATTATTTTTTTTTTTTTTTGCTCTATCACAGTCCTCTAATTCGACTGGGTGGTATTTATAGTGTGGGGTTCCGGGTTGCATCCTGCCTCCTTAGGAGTCCATCACTTTTCTTACTATGTGCGCCGTTTCTAGGATCACACTCTTCTGCATGAGTCCTGTAGCTACTTCAGCCTCTAGTTTTTCCAGATTCCTTTTCAGGGATCTTGGGATCGTGCCTAGTGCTCCTATGATTATGGGTACAATTTCCACTGGCATATTCCATATCCTTCTTATTTCTATTTTCAGGTCTTGATGAAGGTATTCTTCCAGCGTATATTATTATTATTATTATTATTATTATTATTATTATTATTCATTATTATTACTTATTATTATTAATTATTATTATTCTGAAAACGACCAGTCTATCAAACATATTTCATTAAAGCAGCAAGGTAGGCATTTTTTTTTTATAAAATGTTTTTTTCTGTTTTTCTCACTAATTGTTTTTCCTCCTCGCGAAGTTCTTTTAATAAGTTCGCTAATGAAGGATTGGCGATAAACCATAAATAGTTGCACGTTCTTATATATCGCTGCAATTAATTCACTGTCTCTATTAGGTATCGAGGAAGAAGAATACGGGGTGTTACATTATTATTATTATTTATTATTATTATTTGAAGGTAAGAGAACCTCTCCTAAGCATGTTTTGTTAAAGAGAATGGCAGCATCAGTGGGGTTGATTTAATATAAGGTCTTCTCAGTTTTTCTCATTATGTTCCTCTCATCAGGGCTGAAGTTTGCTAATAACTGGCCTTCGTTCATATTCTGGACAAGGAAATGGTTTCTTGAAATATTAATTTATTCATGTGGTAGATGAAAAAGATGTTTGTCGTATTGCGCGTTTAGAATCTTGTATTTTGTTCATATTCTGGATAAGAAAATGGTTTCTTGAAATATTAATTTATTCATGTGGTAGATGAAAAAAATGTTTATCGAATTCGCGCGTTTAGAATCTACTATTTTGTTCATATTCTGGATAAGGAAATGGTTTCTTGAAATATTAATTCAATCATGTGGTAGTTAAAGAAAATGTTTGTCGTATTCGCGCGTGTAGAATCTTCTATTTTTCTTCGTCGTTTTCTGAGTGCGTAGCGGAATTCCAACATTTCCTTGAGACTGAACCGACGATACGGTTGGAAACGTTGGAATTTCGTTACGCCCTGAGAAAACGACTAAGAAATTTCTACACGCAATAATACGACAAATCTTGATTTCCAGACTCTGCAGCCTGCGAACTTTTCGGCGATCAGACGCCTTTTTTAACTACCCCATGACAAAATTAATATTTCTAGAAACCATTTCCTTATCCAGAATATGGACATCGGACAGTTATTGGCAAATATCAGCTCTAATGAGAAGAAAATAATAAGAAGAATTGAGAAGACCATTTATACAGTCAGGTCCACTGATGCTGCCATGCTCTTTAACAAAACATATTATTATTATTATTATTATTATTATTATTATTATTATTATTATTATTATTATTATTATTATTATTATTATTTATTATTATTATTATTATTATTGGAGTAAAAAATCTACATTTATGTATATGTACATATATATAAAGCTAAATTTTCACAGAAAGCTTTCGGGAAACGGCTCGATTGAAAAGAAGAATCGCACAATTTCCAGAAAGCTTTCTGTACAGATTTATCTTTAAATATATGTGTTATACATAACTGTATTTTTCTCCATATCAAGACTCGTGCTATTATGAGTATTATATTATTATTACTCGTGCTACTAGTGATATGATTATTATATACTGTGCTACTATGAGTCATTATATTAATATTACTCGTGCTATTATGAGTATTATATTATTTTATTATTAATGTTATTAGTAGTAGTAGTAGTACCTAGTAGTGCAATGATAGCTAGGAGACAACAACTAACAATAAATAAAGCAAGAAATGATAAAGGATGTATAAAATAAACGAAACCAAATAAAGAAGGAAGATCAACACAAAAGCATTACAGTAGTAGCGGTAGTAGTATTAGTAGATAGAAGAGACGTGAAGATTTTAGATACCGTATGCGGACAACCAGAAACTCTACGGTTATATCACGCAATATTTAACTACCTCTGCATGTGTCAAAATAAAAATTGACTATATTCAGAGCTATTGCCTTTCCCCTTATCTAGATCGCGTACATTAGCCAGCTCTTATCAGGTTTTACTTTTTGAAAAAAGAGAATGTAATGAACTGAAACACCCTTGTTTTATTCATTTATTAATTATTTATTCTTATTATTATTATTATTATTAAAATAAAAATTGACTATATTCAGAGCTATTGCCTTTCCCCTTATCTAGATCGTGTACATTAGCCAGCTCTTAGTAGGTTTTAGTTTTTGAAGAAAAGAGAATAGTAAGATGAAATGAAAACACCTTTTACTATTATTATTATTATTTTTTTTTATTATATAACACGATGTGACGCAAATACCTCATCATCAGACAGAATGCTCTTTTTCTTTCTTCTTCTTTTTTGTCCCCCTTTTTCTCGCCCTTCTCCGTTTTTGTTTCCCGGAGGCTATATGATGAAAAGGGCCGCTGTGTCAGCTGGCGAGGAACAAGTTTTAAAAGCCCTGTTGTGCTAGAGTAATGCTCCGTGGATAAAAAGTTTGTGCCCTGAAACTTCCTCAGCCCGATGGGACATTCTTAACCTTCCCCCGACATCTTACGAGGCTGCGCAGGACATTTTCACCTCGGCTCTGCTCTCCTGACCTCAAAATGGGACAATTTAGCCCCTGCCTTATGGGGCTTTTTTTTATTTTTTTTTATCTACGCGCTTTTACCTCTCAGGGTGGGTCGTTCTAGTCAGTGTAGGCCTTGCGTTGGAAGATGTATATATATATATATATATATATATATATATATATATATATATATATATATATATATATATATATATATATATATATATATATATATATATATATATATATGTGTGTGTGTGTGTGTGTATACATACATACATATATATATATATATATATATATATATATATATATATATATATATATATATATATATATATATATATATATATATATATATATATATATATATATAATATATATATATATATATATACACATTCACTAATACATTTTTTTTCTTCTCCGAGGAATTGCCTTCATAAGGTATTAACATTCCTGTTCTCGACAAACTCTGAGATGAAGCTGGTAGCTCCATCCCTGTCTTCATCCTAACTGCTGCCAAAGGCAATCGACCGACTATTAGGGATATAATTCTTATAGCAGACATTAGATTTTTCAGGGACCCAAGTCGTTTGGCCCCCATTAAGAACATAAATGTTTTGCCACTTGATAAGAGGAATCATTATTCCCAACATTGTTTTAGAACGAAATTATTTTAGAAGTTATCTCTTCAAAGCTTCGTTTTCTTCCTCTCCCTCTCGCCTTTTCTCCTGTTTGAAAACCTGACGATAAATGACTGAGAGAAGAATACGTCGATGTGGACATTAGGCAGCAAATAAAATCTTTTAATCGCGTTCTGACTTCTCAGATGTTGCAGTTCTTGAAAAATCAAATCTGGTTTTGCTGTTATGCTCTGAGAAGGGCTTCAACCCTAATCAAATATTACTGTCATTCCTTCCCCCCTTTTTCCATGCCACTTCATTTCTTTGACGTCGAAGAACTAACTTATTCACAGCGAAAAATATTTCATTATGTTAGAAAAGGCATGGTAGTGTGACTTGAAACGTAACTCCTTTTACTTTTTATTTTCGATTTTTGAAAGAATATAACTTACTGATTACATAAACTGTGTAGGTGTTTCAGGCGGTGTCCTGAGGCGACCAGAAGTGAATTCTGTCGTATTCTTATTTTATTTTATTTTATTATTATTATTATTATTATTATTATTATTATTATTATTATTATTATTATTATTATTATTATTATTATTATTATTATTATTGAACGTCAAAGACTTCGTTTTCGCACCAATGTTGAAAATTCAATGTTTTGGGGGCGGTAAATTTTGGCCGTTAGAAGCTGCAAGATATCAGAAAAACTGTAATAGACGTAGATCTTTAAAATGTTTGAATCAAGACGTTATTTTATCCCAGGTAGTAATGACGCTTCAGAGAAGACTGTTGTTGCCCAGTTCTTCGTATCTCAACGTTCTAGCGATGGCTGTGATAGTTATGAATTGTACTTTATCAAACTGATCTTGCTGGGTAATATCACAAAGAGTTGTATCATTTCACACGTCAGATTTTCGTCAACATTCACAGGATGGAAAGATATATCATTCTCGGTGGGAGTAAATAATACAGACCGGATGCGTTTTCTGACAGATACTGTCTTGGTAACTTAGTGGGTGTAGAAGCTTATAGACTTCACATATTTGTTCATATAGATAGAATCTTTCGGATATGCGGCAACTAGTTCCATTTTATTCTTCGCCCTACATAATTCTATAAAAAGAAACTAACTACCAGGTACATAATTCTATAAAAAATTCTTCAGGAATTTTTTATAGAACGTTTCTTTTTTATTATATCTTCTTTTTCTTCCATTTCATCTTTCTCTCCCTCTCCCTTTTTCTCCTGTTTGAAAGGTTGACAATAAATAATTGCAGGAGGTATGTTGATATAGACACTAGGCAGCAACTCATATTTTTAGTTTCCTGTAGAAAACTATTGAGAGGGCTTCGTCTGTCCGTCCAACCTCAGATCTTGAAACCTACTGAGGCAAGAGGGTTACACTTTGGTACGTTGATCACCCACCCTCCAAACATCAAACATACCAAATTGCAGCCATCTAGCCTCAGTAGCTTTTATTTTATTTAAGGTTAAGGTTATCCATGAAGCGCGCGCCTGCAGCCGCCCATGCACCTTCACTTGCCCGCATCTGGGGAGCAACTGACCTCATTTTCATTGCATGTTTAATTCACGTGTTGCAATTCTATTAATTTCTTGTTTTTCTTGACTCCTCCTTCCAACTGATACAGTCTAAGAGGAGGTACATTCAGTTTAATTATGGCCGTCTCTTTTCCCTCTTTTTCTATTCCACTTCTTATCTTGTTGTTGTTGAACTTGAACAAGTTCTCTTTCGCCTCTATTCTGAAGGTCGAAGAACTAGTATATTTAGGGAGATAAAATATTTCATTATTTGAGACGAAAGCACGGTAGCGTGACTTTATCGGTAGTTCCATTTATAAATGTTGTTTGCATAGTTTGCTCATTACGTAAACTAGGTAGGTGTAAATTCAGGCGGTGTCAGAGTACGCTTTTGTGGCATCTTGACCTGAGTAGACAAAAATGGTTGCAAAATTGAATTCTATCTTGTTTCTGCATTTTTAAAATGATTTCAATTTGGCACCAACATTAAATTAGCATGTTAGTGTTTGATGCATCTTTAGGCCGAGTAGCCAAAGCTTGCCAGAAAATCGGGAAGATATAGAGACTTTTAAGATCATTAGAATCGGCCGATTTTGCCCTGGTATATATGACGCTTCAGACAAGACTGTCACTGGCAAGTTCTTTAAACCTTACCCGTTCCAGGGATGACTTTGATAGATGTAAATTCTAGTTTATTTAATAGACCCCGTCGGAAAATATCATGTAGACTTATATCATTTCACGTGTCAGTTATTTGTCAAAATTTACACGATACGAAAACAAATTCATTCTTGGGGGGGGGGGGGGGACAATCGCTTCTCCTGATAGATATTATGGTCCTTGCCAACGGTTCGTGTTGGATTTTTACCAGTCTCGTTTGAACCGTTTGATCATATATAATTATATATATATATATTATATATATATCATATATATATAGATATTATATATATATATATATATACTATATATATCTATATATATACTTGCATTCTAAACCCTTGTTTATTGAAGAATTTAAGAATTTATACAAATTGTCCCTCTATTAAATGTTATTTATTTAAGATAGGTTTTTAAAATTAAAATCCAGTTGTGTTTTGCGAAATATGTTAAAAAACGTTAAAATTCACTACAGTTTCAAGAACAACAGGTCTCCTGTTCAGGTGATTACAGAATAATACGATAAAAGAAGGAAAGTTACGTAAGTTAAAAGAAGAATAAAGTTAATACCCATCTTTAGGCATTCACCTGAAGAGGAGACCAGTTGGTCATGAACTGTACTGAATTTTAACCAGTTTAATATATTTCGCAAAAAACAATGAGATTTTCCTCTAATCTTTCTTGCAGCTAGACAAGTGTGCGCACTACATTCATTAGGATTTATAAGTTTTTTCAAATATGAAATTAAGTTCAATTATAAGCAAGTAAAATTGCAACGCAATTGAGTTTTCTGTACAGCGTATAATGTTGTATGAAACTCTCGATGTGCTGCAGTATGAAACTCTGAGCCACGACCTGGCAGCGCTTAGTTGCTTCTCAGATGTGGTCAAGTGGAGATGCGTCGACGGTGCCAGACGCACGACCCATGGCTAACCTTAACCTTAAATAAAATACAAACTGCTGAGCTTAGAGGGCTGCAATTTAGTAAGTTTGATGATTAATGGCGCCCAATTGATGCCCTCTAGCCTCAGTATCTGAGGGCGGACAGAAAAAGTGCGGACGGACAAAGGCATCTCAATAGTTTATTTTTTACAGAAAACTAAAACAACGTGTTTATCATACAACTAGTCCGATATTTATTTCTTTTGACAACAAAAATAGTTGCTACTATTTCATGTTTTAGTTAGAAAACCTTGATACCTGTTGTAAGGTGATGTGAAGTTAATGAAAATGTTTAGTGATGAAAGCGTCTGGTGCTGCTCACTTGGGAGTGAAAAGTCAGGATGGCTTTTTTTTCTTAGTTGTAGAAGTTAGCTGTTGCTTCAGAGAAAGGACTGAAAGCATATCATGTCTCTTTATTGTTCAGGAAGTTTTTGATAATACCAGAGGTATCGTATGATTACAGATTATTTGAAGCTTTTTGTTTGTGTTTTACTGAGCACATTGAAATATGATTTGCAGATTTATGAAATGTACACACTCCAGTATTATTAAACATCAGAAGTTGGAGCTTGCTTTTCGTGGGCTAGTGATAATCAACTCCTATTACTTACATTTAATCCACAGTGTGGAGCATCACCAGTATTCTGTACCAATATGGAGACTGCGACTTCGGTTGTTATTTTGCTACGTCTTTGGGCTTCAATTCAGAGTTGATAAACTGAACATTCACTCGAAGCAACGGACGGGCCAGTAGGGCTTCCGTGTTCTGCTGTGGTGTCTGTTGGTTCATTCCAGCGCAAGTCTTGAGGGTTCTCTGGCTTGGTGTCCATCCATCCATCTTTCATTCAAAGACATGTCGAATTATGAAATGCTGGAACACGGGTTTCAAAAACTTGATTATACGCTGTTTCCAGCTATTCTGCTTTACAGAGGTCCGGCTTCGCAGCGCCAGGCAACATGAGAAACCCGTAAGCAGACACCTGCTCGCAACTTTCCTTGTGCGTTCGTGCCTCTGTACCTGTCACTGTTTCTTTCAGAAATAATGTTGATCACTGTATCCATATCTATAATTTTCAGTGCGTAACAATGATAGCCACTGGGTAATGAATTCCCATTTAGATATGTCGTCAAAGCCGCTGCCAGTCTCTCTCATCAGCGGCTCCTATAAGAGCAAGTAGAAATGAATTACAGTACCGCAGCCTGAGCTTCGAGATGGTAACATGACTTACTTAGGGTCGCACTCATGTTCTATAAGGGTTGAGTTTGGTGATATGGCTATATTGATAATGAGTGATAATTATAATAAAAATGATAATACTCGCAAGCATATGTATTAACTGCGTAATGAACTCACCAGATTCAACTACCAAGACTTGACCATTTAACGAGATACACCTATGTACCGAATGTCGTTCTCCCATTTATTCGAGCTTTAGATGTGTTCATTAACTGGCTCACAGCGTTAAACTCTGATTCAAACTCTCGCTCTGGAAGTCACAGGCTGGTGGAGGAATCTGTGTCAACTAATCTGCTCGTCGGCGTTTTATCTCACATTCTCGCAAATTCGTTTTCTTTGTAATGGATCTCTGTAATTAGATATGTATGTCATTATATTTTATAATGTGCATGATTCTTGTATCTTATTAGAATGATAACTTATCATTGACAAAAATTAATTTAAATAATCTGTATTTCTCCTTAAAATGTCTTTCTTTATATATATATATAATATATATATATATATATATATATATATATATAGTTGTGTGTGTGTGTGTGTGTGTGTGTATGTATAAATATATATATACATATACCATATATATATATATATATATATATATATATTATATATATATATATATATATATATATATATATATATATATATAGGCTGACCTAGGATATCATATTTCAATCTTATTTTTTTATTTGTAGAAATATGTTGTCCATTGCATCTGGATTCCAAAACCCTTTCTAGATATGTATGCTGTCAGCTTGCTCAATTAAGGCAGAGTCTATCATTTGGCCTTTGAGCTGACAGCTGCTCTTAAAGTGTCGGAGGTTCCAATCGATACGAAGATTCAAATCTGTTGTATCTTTCAGGATACAATTTTGGTCTTTATATCTGCCTGAATGGTTTTGCTCGATTATTCTCTGTGAAAGATTTATTTGTCAATCCTATATAACATTTCTCACAATCGAAACTATCGGCATATGTGCACCGATTTCGGATTTTCCTTAAAAAATAATTACCACTTTGCCGATAATATGAGATAGAGAAAAACAGTGGAAAATGCTTCAAAGTTTCTTCGGCGCAACGAGTTTTCTGCACAGCATATAATAAAGGCCACCGAACATAGCTCTATCTTTCGCTGGTCTCGATATAATGATGTAGGAGCCGCTGCCCATGAAACTTATAGCCACGGCCCGGTGGTGGCCTGTCATATAGCGTTGCCAGACATAGGATCATGGTTAACTTTAACCTTAAATAAAATCAAAACTACTGAGGCTAGAGGGCTGCAATTAATTGTGTTTGATGATTGGTGTGTGGATAATCAATATTCCAATTTGCAGCCTTCTGGCCTCAGTAGTTTTTAGGTTCTGAGGGCGGACAGAAAAAGTGCGGACCTCAATTGTTTACTTTTACAGGAAACTAAAAATACTAACACGTTCTAGAATTTAATGTAACTGTATTGGTGTCCAGGTAAGTGTTCTGATTTTATGACTAACCGTCTCTACTGACTCAACCTTTGGGTTTTGGCCGAAGGCATATTTTCAATATGAGTTATGCCAAAAATAAGTGGACTTCTTATTCTGATATTAAGGAGAGCAAATCTCAAGTGCCTGTAAACAAAGTGGAAATTAACCTTATTAAAGATGAGATACTATGGTAACTAAAAACTGTAAGTAGGAAAATGCTGATTTGGAATTTTTATATACGCACAGTAAATTTATATACGGCTGTATCTCTAATGACTAAGGAGTCTAAGAATGTTGTCCGTTTCCTATTTCGTTTTTAAATTGATACTTGGTACTAAAACGTTTAAGTTGGAGAAAAGTTAATTAAAATCGTCTCAACTAGGATTTATGCGCAACCTTTACTGACAGTGAATTCGGTTTTAACAGTAAGTTTTCATGAATCATATATATATATATATAAATATATATATATATAATTTATATATATATTATATATTATAATATTATATATAGATATAATATAGTATTATTATATATATATATATATATATATATATACGTATATGTGTGTGTGTGTGTGTAAATAATATGCATGTGCGGATGTTTTTGTGTATATACGCGTATGTATATCCTGGTTTTCTGAAACGAGCAAAAACGTAATTATAAAAATCAGCGGTTAGAAGGCAGTACGTTTCCTCATTTATTTATGAATATCCTTGATTTTTCTAAATGATTTGCGTGTTTGTCCTGATGACAAAAATAAAAATCCTTTCAACTGGAAATTCAGCTGTTCGAAATTCAGTAATGACATAAAGTTCTTTTCAATACCATTGCGTCCTTTCACTTAAAAAAAATAGACTTGATCTCTCTGAGGCCGATTAGTTTATGTAAATCGATGGAAACCAGGTCAGTATTTTCTGTCGAGTATCAGAGGCTAAAATCTACGTTGGGGACTGATCAAAAGGATGGTCAGCGCTTCGTTTGATGACGCTGCAACATTGTTGGATTTGAGTAATTGATTTAAAAGCATAAATGTAGTAATACTGATTGCTTTCGTAATGTACTCTCGTCACCATTTTATTATAAATGCTAATAATGATAGTCATACTATAGCAGATTCACATCAGCTGTGCATTTGATGTCTAGGCCAGTCCCTTACGACGCTCCTAATTGGCTGTTGATAAGCCAGTGACAGGGCTGGAAGTTTCCAGCCCTGTGATTGGCTTATCAACAGCCAATCAGGAGCGTCGTAAGGGAAGGGCCTAGACATCAAATGGACGGTTGATGTGAATCTACTATAGTAACAGCGTTAGTGATGAGTGTGTGAATAGTAGTTATAGTAGAATACTCCGTTTAGAATTTTTTTGCATTTATACTAATGCTAGCGAAGGAAAGACTGAATGGAACCTAATTTTACACACAGTCATTAACATTTAGACCTATGTTTAGGTAAAAAAAAATTTCTGTGGTAACCACAATCATTCACACACATATATACATATATGTTTGTTAATCTCAAGGCCTTTCCGGTATCAGGTTGGCTCCAGAAAGGCAAGATAACGACCACTGTCATATCCATTCCTCAAGTGGTGTCTATATTGGAAGAGCCAACCGTGCGGTATGAATTCCATAACAATGGCAGTTTCAATCACCTACAGAAAAGGCTCATCTGCCTTGCCAGTTCTCAGCAAGCTTTTCGGGATGAGGATGCTAGCCCCTACCCCTTCGCCACCCACCGAGGTAGACAAACTTCCAGGTACCCAATTCACAATTTGGTCGGGAATCGAACCCAGGACTCTGCTCTGGTTAGGCAGAGGTCCTCACCTGTTGGTGTGCGGGTGGGACGCTGACTCGTTTGAAACTGCTGCAAATCCCTTCAGATTAAATAACGCTGTGAACTTCATCTGAGCTGTTTCAGGGGCGGAGTGCATTTCCGATGAGATTATTGGAGCGTTTGATGTCAGAAACATCCAAACACGATATCAGTGTGAATTATTGGAAGCAATATTGGTTAATTAGTAGCCCCGTGCACGGCACGGTACGAGCTCAAATCCGTTAATGTATTTGTCAGATCCTGGAGACCTAATAAATAGTGGAATGGTTGTCTAGACGATATGATATGTAACCCCTCACCCGCCCCCCACCTCTCTCTCTCTCTCTCTCTCTCTCTCTCTCTCTCTCTCTCTCTCTATCAATACCAAGCTGCCGTAGATGGAGTAAAGAACATTAGTCTTTTACCCATTTGTACATTGAGCTCAGTGTAAGTTGCTTCATCAAGACGATATTAATGAATAAAGAATACATCATATCTTTCTTTTCGGTGTTTTCCTCAAGGCTGTTCATTCTCTGCGGTGCTCCAAATGACTTCGAGCATCGGTCATTGTGTACCTTACTGGCTTTCAGATTCCTTATTTTTTGTCGTTTGTTTAGACGAATAGGACTTCAGATCGTTAAATGTGTTAGTGCATTTCCCCTTGATTTTGATTTCCATGTCCATAATAGGAGGAAAATGTCAGTTTGGGCATTTTTTTTTTTAAGGAATTGTAGGAGTTATAGATTGTCGATGACATATCAAAAAGTCTAGCCATCAACAATGCTCACTACTCTCCCAATCTGGTAGTTCGATGAAAACTATTTTTTCGTCTCGTTACCCAACTAGACTTCCCTTGCCTTACCTAAACTGACTCCATCTTTCCTAATCAAGCTTGACCATTACCCAGCGAAATTCCTTCACCTTACATTGCCTAACTTGACCTTAAAGGGGAACTTCTGGTTGCATTTTAGCTGTTCCATATATAGTATTATTCTATTTAAGTACCCCTGGTGAAAAATATTTTTTGAAAGGGGCGTTTTCTTATTTTTTACAACCAATTTTCTATTGCACCATGGGCGCTGCCATTTATGTGTGGCTCATCTGTTATGCGTGACGTCATGTCGCGGTAGGCTCAGACAGGCGGAACTATTCCGAGGCCGCAGCATCTTCAGATAATATCCTTTTTGGTTTGTATTTGTCAGCTGAAAATACATGATTGAAATGGTAAATAAAGAAGTAGGCTGAAGTAAGCCTAGTTAGGCATATACAGCCCGAAATTCTAAAACCCCATTAATTAAACTAGTTAAAAAGGACTAAGTGAAAGCCCTCATCAATTCATGGACGCACACACACTTTTAGAAAACTGCCGTTCACCCCATCACACCACGCACGTGGCGATTGACAAGAATAAATTTCAATTCAAATGCATACGAGTGGAGGCACCATAGTGTAAATAGTGGTAGATAGCCGCCCTATCTTTGTCGGTACCGTGGCCTGTTCAGAGGGAAATTAAGTTCCCAAAACATATTATATAAATTTCATAGCCATATCTAGTAATCTGCTCCTAATGTCATCTTTTAAAGCTGTTAGTAAGAAATGGTCCGAACAGACAATGGTTCACGTCGTAGGTTGAAATGTTTTGATGTTGATATCCTCCCTTCGAGGAGCCATCAGCCAGCACCTTAATTTCTCTCTATTTGACGGAATCCTGTGGAATGATATGCCTTTTGAACTCTTGCCAGAAGCATTGGCACAACCAAACGCCATACAAGTTGGCATAATTGACGCTATTTGAATGACAATTCACCTAAAACACGAGGACAATACCTAGGACGAATACTCTACAATTAGCGTGCTTCGCTGTGCTTGTTATTGAGGCGACCGCTACACTACGCCATCGGTACTAATCCGCCAGATGGCAGCATAGTCGAATCCTGGATAAATGGCGCTCTCCATTGAAGTACCTCGGCGCTTATTTGAAATTAAATTGTAAAAAAATGGGATTACGTACAGATTCGAGCAATGGTTCATTTTTTAGCTTATTAAAAGTTCTGTTTGACAAAATTTAATGGCTATTAACCAGAAGTTCCCCTCTAACTACGGGAATCTCCAAGACCCTTTTGTGTGTCCTTGGAAAATGCTTACAGACCTCATATTTTCTACCCACAGTAACTCACCCAACTAAACATTTTTTTAACTAATCAACCAACCTTCAATTAGCCTAGCAGGAGATGTAACCCAGAAGTGCATTCAGCCTCATATTTCCTTTCTCTTTTGCAGTGACAAAGTTCCTGCGTATGGGACTGGCCGACAAGAATGACCACCCTCCCTTCTTCGAGCGCAACTTCTACGAAGTCGAAGTCGATGAAGACGAGGCCATCAACCAGACCATCCTGAGTCTCAACGCCACCGATCTTGATGAAGGTAATTCTCTCTCTCTCTCTCTCTCTCTCTCTCTCTCTCTCTCTCTCTCTCTTTATATTACTTGTTGTTGACACTAAGTAGAGCTTACCGAGTGATGATCAGTCCTTTTGTAACTTTTGTTTTTATTTCGCGTGCGAACTTGTTTCAACGCCAAGATATGAATAATCATTTTGAGACCAGCCATATTTCCGTGGTCACATCCTCGTGGATTTTTCCAAATGATTTTGTGCTAATTTATCTGAGGAGCAAATTCGTTCGTTTTAGATTATGCCTGCCATTTGCTGGCAGGGGCTTTTGCTCTTGGGCAGCCCGTAACCTGAGAAGTACTTTCATTATATAATTATTTTGGTTAATGTTCCTGCAGATATGCTCATTAAACAGCAACAAAGAGAATGTGTAAGAAAATGTGTCAGGCGCGTTCATTGATTGCATTTTTGGAGAGATAAATTCCGGAATCAATTAAGGAGGAAATTTATGTATTTCAAAAAATAAAATTACGAGCAAAGAACTTTTAATGACAAAGAACCTATTTTTCTTCTTGCAACTATCCCAGTTGCAGCGCTGCTGAATTTTTTCTTCCGCCTTTCAGTTACGAACAACTTTAGACACAAAAAAGCTACATTATTCGCGTTTTCTCTTTACAGCATTTGTTTTCATAGAGATTAAATCTGGCCAAGTTTTTCGTCTGTTTTTTGCGCAGGTTTTTCCTCCTAATTATAACTAGTGCCGGCTCGGATGCTGTCTAGGAACGAGAATTTCTTCAATTTCATTTGTGGCTTGAAGGCTTTCAGTACAAAGCAGATCCCCAAGTATTACGGAATAGAGAAATTAACGGGCACTGCAGCTGTGTCAGTACATAGTACAGTCGGTAAATGGTACCATTGTCGTCGTTATGTTTCACGTATTTTTTTCAACGTTACCGTATGAAAACTTCCTACAAATAACTGCGCCTGTTTGCAACAGAGAACAAAAATCATATGGTTATCTCATAACCCAGGCCATTTCCCTTTAGAAATGAACAACTAATCATGTCATGACTGTCAAAAGAATTGATTCCGAGCCAATTTTGCCTCCCATTAGACCCTGAAATTTCACACTCAAGTTGTTGATGTAATAGCTGGGATTTCAATAGGCATGCGTTTCATATATTCCTGATTTTTTTTTTTTTTTTTTTTTTATTTATTTATTGTTTTTTTCTGGTATTATTGACACTCACTGAAGCCCTTTTGTACTACTCCCGAGAGCTTACCGACTCGGAATTATTAGCTTTAGCGTGAGGGTATTATCGGAGAGCGCTAATCACATTTCATGTTTCCGTCGTGATTAAAATTAATCTCGAGGGAACACTGTGCAGCGTCGACTGTAATTTGGATTCATTATGATAGTAGCCATATTTTCAAAGACGAATAAATGGGGCTTTGCGCATTTTTCATCCTTTTTTTTTTTTTTTTTTTTTTTTTTTTTTTTTTTTGGCGGGTTGGGTCGTTATTAGCCTTCAGGGGCGCTGCACTTTCATGGCTTCCTGAAATTCTAGTCGATTCTTTGAAATGTATTTCAGTTTAAATATATTTTTGTTAAATGGTGTATAGTATATATATATATATATGTGTGTGTGTGTGTGTGTGTGCGAGTGTGTGTGTGTGTGTGTGTGTGTGTGGTGTATGTGTGTGTGTGTGTGTGCGTGCGTGTGTGTGTTTGAGGAGGCATTTGATGAGGTACACAGACTTGTGGTTCTCCCATTAAACATGTAAAAATAATTAAAAAATAACTATGAACGAAAGCAGAAGCATTACTAATGTATACATGGGGTTTAGTCAGGTGAATGACCTCTACTGTTTGCCGTTCTCGTGGATTTTATGGAAAAGGGGTGAGAGATACACAACGTTTAGATTGAAGTAGCAAGAGGACTTGGACAGACATGCAATACGTAAATGATGCTCTTTTTCATTAGCAAAACACTACAAGATTCGCAACGTTTGCATAATAGGACGCATCACATATCTGGAGAGATGGCACTTCAGATAAATCTAAGAAAAACGGGAATAGTGAGGACTCAGCATCACTTAATGGAGGAAGGATGGAGGAGGTTGAGGCTTTCAGATATTTAGGAGCGGTACCATCTAGTACAGATTCTCTTGCGTTGGAATTTAGTAGAAGACTGAAAAAAGACATATGAAGGAATGGCCAGGCTGAATGATATTCGGAAATAGACTAATATTTCATATGAAAGTAAGAATATACATAAGTATGTAATTTAGTATATGCTATTGACTGGCATCTTGGCATGACAGTATATTATCTGGAAGCGATATACTATATATATATATATATATATATATATATATATGTATGTATATATATATATATAGTATATAGATATATATATATCTATCTATAATTATATATATATATATATATATGATAATACATATATATATATATATAATATATATATATATATATATATCTATATATATATACTCGTATATATATATGTGTGTGTGTGTGTGTGTGTGTGTATCGTGTGTGTGTCGAAGCGAGAATATCTTTATGAAGAAAAGAGCAAGAAAAGTAAACCATGAAGAAATTGAAGAGAGTTCAGTATTTAGATGAGGTGTTTATGAAGGGGCGAAGGTGATGGCATGGACACGCCCTTCGCACTACCCAGGTGAGAATAGTATGTGGTGGTGCTAGCTGGGCTTCATTGGGTATTAGAGGAGTTGGACAACCAGATTTTCTTGGATGAAAACTATGAGACTTGAAGCTGGAGATGATGGAGGTTTATGCAAGGGGAAATCAGAGGGAAGTCATTGGTGGCATAATTTTACAGACCTTCTGGATCTAAGAATTGAATAAGTGTCGTGATAGTTAGTCGTCTGTGGTAGTTTGCACCAGAATGAAGAGGTGGAATGAGCTAGCAACCTCAGCCCGAAAGACTTGCTGAGAGCCTGAACGCTGACACCTTGTGGAGCCGCCCTTATAAGGAAAAAAAAGCGTAGGATGAAAGAAACATCGACTAAGTGTAGAAAAAGGGATGTGCGAGAGCATTGCCTTCGTCGCTGTTTGTTTGTGTCGAATGGGGCACCTATTAAGTTTTAATGCAGATTCTTAACCTAGTTCTACCATTGTTTGAAGTCCAGGCTAACATTCCAGGCCGCATGTCTTTTTCTACATTGAAAATTATTTCAGTTGCTCATATAGATTATCTATAGTTTTAATTTCTTATTATCTACCGTTCAGTGTTTCGCCTTGTGGTTTGGTCTTTTTTTCCGGCTGCAAAGTTCTCTCTCTCTCTCTCTCTCTCTCTCTCTCTCTCTCTCTCTCTCTCTCTCTCTCTCTCTCTCTCTCGTGGATAGGCAGATGTATGTGTGTTATCTGCTGTGATTATTGTGCTTTATTCCAGTAAAAATTCCTGCCCTGTGGGTTTTTTCCTAATGCACGTCACTTCCATCCTTAAAAGGTCACAGCGCTCTGCTTGTTCTTTAGACATTCTTTTAGATATTGCTCTTGAAAGCTACTTTAACTGAATTTATGCAGCTACTGCATTTTGCACATCCCGCTTCACATTTCGGATATAGTGATTAAGTCACGAATACTGCGGTCAGATGATGTGATGCTGCCTTAATAAACAGTTCTAGGATTGAAGGCTTCTTTGCTTCAGTCTGGGCATCCTGATCTTGGCAAAAATGAATATTTCATCAAATGTTGAGAAGGAAATCCACTTCCATTTCTGTCAGTTTATTTTGGGAAAACGATTCGTTGTCAGAAACTGAATACTATACTAATCTGTATATATATACATATATATATATATATATATATATATATATATATATATTATATATATATGGATGTATGTATGCACGTCTGCCTATGTGCTAGCATAGCTCTGAAATGCATTGAGCAATTTTAAGCCAGTCTTGGTATACATATGAACTTTACAATCTAGCAAACGTTGTGGGGGGGGGGCGGGTGTTTAAGATATCGCTAGCAACAAAGGACACCAAAGGGGGCGGGGGTGGGAAAGCTTCCCTGATACACGGCTGGTTCTGCCTGTAGACTTAGTAATCAAATTAACATGACGTATTTGTCTTAGCTAATTTCGGTATACATATGACTTACTGTCTAGAAAGAATACTGGGGGTAAGACATCACTGGCACCAAAGGAGATGGGTGTTGGAAAGGGAGTGACAGAGAGAGAGAGAGAGAGAGAGAATAATAGGGTGAAGTGAGAGAGAGAGTAGAGGGGGTGTTGGAGAAGAAAGAGTGAAAGAGTCAGGGAGGATTGAAGAGAGAAGAGAGCACGAGAAAGAGAGAAAGGGAGATAGTGAGAGAAACAAAGAGTGAGAAGGAGAGAAGTGAGAGAGAGAGAGAGAGAGAGAGAGAGAGAGAGAGAGAACAAGTTTATTGGTTGTCATTCAGTTGTCCCGGGCAGTGCTGGGTTGGTCAGCTAGTATATTAAATAAGACTGTTTGAAGATTTGTTTAGGAAAGCCTCTTCTCCCTTGTAGGGGATATGCTCAGCAATTCCTCTCCTTCTTTCGAATTGTCACACTTATTTCAGTATTTTATCTTCATTCTTTATCAGTATTTCCAGATGAGTTTTTTCTTTCCTTCTGTGTGAAAGGTCGGAGGTCAGACCCGTAAGCAGTCGCGTGAATCATTTCCTGCCCATAAAATCATGAAATCCTAATAAATGACGGTGTTGCCACCAGCAGTGCTGTCGTCGTTGAAACGCCGACCAACCAATTCCATACATTTCCTATGAATATTAGCCTTGTCCGAGATTATATTATCCGTGATCTGTAGATCTGTAGCCCATTTGAATATCTAATGAATGGTTCCATACCAGTGTGAATGGGGATTCTCTCGTAAGGCTACCCAGTTCCCAATTCATTTAAAGTAATATGTATAGTTTGACTGACCACTGAGGTCCGACAGTCTCTCTCTCTCTCTCTCTCTCTCTCTCTCTCTCTCTCTCTCTCTCTCTCTCTCTCTCTATGAGTTTTTATTGATCTGTTAATTTATGTAACATTGTGTCGAAACAAATAGTGAACGGCAAAGTTTCCATCAAATATTAAGGAATAAATAGCTCTAATGTCGGCATCACTAAGCCTTGTGGATAGTTCCCACCAAAGGGAATGATATAGGTGATAAATCCACCCACCTTGACAGGGTTTCGAACCGATTCCTTTGAAGTCTGGGCCGGGAACGGGCTGTCTGGCACGTTGGAGAGAGGGATCGAACGCAAAATGGTCTAGGATCGAATCTTGTGCAGTTCAGGGTATCACGAATTCGCTATAAATGGGATCTTTGTGGACTCACACTTAAAAGTTAAAATATCAAGGTGGCTTAAGGATAGAGCACTCTGGTTTGTCAAAAGTTCTTTTAAGATTTAGATCGCAAGCCCCATGGCTGTTTCTCGACTCTCAGCTATCATAGGCACCCATTCACAGGTGAGTCGACAGGAGGTGAGCCCTGCATAGTGCGATCTCAGTCTACTTCTGAGCAATAAAGGGGATATATATATATATAGTATATATATATATATATATATATATATATATATATCTATATATATATACTATATTATATTATATTATATTATTATATTATATTATATTATTCGAGCTACAAATGTCCTTTAATATCTAATTCGCTTTACCTTAGAATTAATATATTTTCATATGTGTAAACCGAAGGCGATTTTTTTTATGTTAGCCGAATCGATAACGCTACTGACGTTCAGATTTCCTCTCTGTCCGCTGGGCGGTGGTCGAACCCACGAGAAGACGAAATTATTATCAACTCAAAAAAATTCCCCTTCGCTTTACATATATGAAAATATATTAATTCCGAGGTAGAGCGAATTAAATATTAAAGGACATTTGTAGCTCGAATAATTTATATGAATCACGGTGATGTGATCATTATTCATATATTTAACTGTCTTCGGTCCACCACTTACAATGGTATAGGACGGAGATCAGTTATATGTCTATTCTTGCGACTGTGATACGCAAGCATTGTGAAGTGACATCAAGTAGATCTTGTTCTTCTTCAGAATTGGGGAGATGACTCAAACTTCCTGAGTTAACTTCTTAACAACTTTATTTCTCTGCTCCATCACTGGAGTATAGGAAAAGTTGGTTAGATGACCGCTCAGTTTGAGAATTTAGGTAGAACTAACTTTACAGAGGGTCGCATCGATAGCTTAACACTAGCTATCTCAGCGTTTACAAGAATAACAAGTACGTAGCCATACGGCTCGGAAGTCATGTGTTTCCGCTGCAGGTGAATAGGTCAACAGCTTCCCATGGAAGGTGTTGTGACCTGTTTACAAGAGATGATAATTGTTTATACAGACAAATGCAACCAGGCCACTGCAAGCATTGCATGGCATGGTCTAGTTTTACGTTTTGTTATGGCTATTCATCACTCTCCTAATTCGCCAATGACCCCTTGGGTCATGGGTTTATTTACAGATATGGAAAATACTTGTATTAAAATAATGTAGTGCATTACATTAGCTCGGTCAGCTACCAGCCAAGCACTGAACATTAAAACTTACGTTAAATATGTTTCATAGGAGTGTGATCTTAGTCATAGACATAATCAAGTGATTAAGGAATAATATGCAAAAATTATATGTAAAAAAATACATACATAATAGACATACTCATAAGTAAAGAATAATGCATGGAAAATACAGATCCATGTTTAAGATAAATGCATAGTCATGAGGATACATACACAACAGAAAGTACTATAGTTCTGCTGATAATTGCATGACATAAGAATTACATTCTAAAATGCATAATGTTATTAAATGAAACGTTGGTACCATATAAGATAAAAGGTTAGCATGTATACACGAATGGTTATAATAATATGTAACTGTTTAAAAATAAGTGTTACCCGATAAAGATACATAATTCATATATGATAATGGGTAGCTGTTTAAGAATAGGTGTTACCGGATAAGGATATAGATATATAATTCATATGATTGTGCACAAGATATAGATTCCAGGTACGTACACGCACCGACATTTTAATATATAGGGCTTCAATATTTTATAAGGTGCCCATAATGGTATTGTTTAACTGTTCATAATTATAATTATATAGATATATATAATGAAATGCAATGTCTCGGAGTCTCTTGTCATACATATTGCCAGCGTAAGGACCACTTTTCACACACAACTCAATTCCTGACAATTTTCCTCCGAGTCAAGTGATATGGCCAATTTCAAATAGCTCTAACGGTAAACGCTTTTAGTGTGATAGGAGTGTTGTCTGGGCGTGGCACGACGTTCCTCTGAAGATCCATCTGTGTTCGCCTCAACCTATGCCAGGCAAATATGTTAGTGGCGATGAGAATCACCACCGTAATGCATATCACGGCCAGCAACACGTAGAAACGCAGATTCTCCTCTGCATAAGTCCTTGACGTGTGGTCCATCTCAGCTAGTTGCGTCAAACGATGAGCCACCTTCGCATTGTATGGGAGAGGTAAGGCGGGGATTATAGTGCTTGTCCACGAGAAATTCGCAAAATAAGCCCGTTCCCGGATGATAGTGTTAACTCCGCGGACCGTGTAGTTCGTTGACGTCCCGATACACCCGTCAGCGGCAACGAAGATCTGGGAGTAGGCCGTTGATCCATCTGGACATGAGACATGAAATCCTTCCTTGTCGTATCGCATCCACGATCCGTTGTTCAGCCTGTAATTGAACTTATTATCATCAAAAGGATAAAGTTTTTTCAGACAACTTTCGTGTGTATGGGAGAGAGAACCATTTAGCACTATACCTAACTCGCATGAATCCATTGATATATGATGGAATTCAAAGGAGTCAGCTGTACAGACTTTATTATTCATGGCATCTGAACAGTGAGTGAATTTATCTAAGTCCTTGATGACTGTATATGTTTCCCTATCAGGGGAAATCAATACGTGTCCCATCAGATTAGATATTACTGGACTTGAGTTATTTGTCATGAAAGTTGGGAACGGTGCAATTTTGTATGCTTGCCAGGCATCAGAAGAATCAAAGGGAATGGTAATCATGATCCTGCAATTTTCAACGCTTACTGATATTAAACTATAATAAAATTCTATCTTATGGGCATCTAACAAAGGAACATAACCCAGTTTCTCCCGTCCGTTCTCCAAAGTTAAAGTCAGATCTTTAATAGGCAAAAGATGTGGTGATAAAACACCCCTTGTGGCTAGCGTGATAGCTTCCACATAGTCTTTTGATTTCTCAATAAAATGTGAAATTTTGGTACGGATATGATGTACTTTCGAATTATAATACGCTAACGTTGCCAGCAAGTGTTGCACTTCCCTAATCTGATCGATATTACTAGAATGTTCGTTCACCAAACTCATTATTTGAATTAATATGATGAAATTGTTTACGAAGTTCTGACAAAACTAATTCGTTTTCATGTTACAAAAACTCAATTCTCTTATTCTGATCATTAATTTTAAGATGATTTGAAATTATAAAGCCTAAACTTTCAACAGATCCAAAAAGATGTTTAAGTAGATGCAGCCCAAAGAATTAAACAGGTTGCATCTTTCTAGGCTATTGTGTCGCACAGTCCACATCAGCAGATCTCGAGCCAGACCTCCTGCCTCGCCAGTTTTATTTTGCAAGTCGTATGATAACATTTCCGCGACGCTTAGTGTTTGTGCTAGCGAACTCTCTGGGTTAAAAGGAAAATGACGTTGGTGCAATTCATTCAACGATACAGCAAACCTTGACAGGTCGCTCTTTAGGTTGATGACGTCATCCTCCGGGAGAAAATCGCTTGCATATCAACTTCTATAACTATATTGCTTGCTGTAATGAAAACGTCTTCTGTTCTTTCAATAATAGTTCCATGTGAAAAATCTAATTTTTTTGTTTTAGCGCTCTTCCCACACGACAAAGATGTCTGAACGAACAGTACCACTCCTAACAATATAAGTTTCATTTTGGAAACCTGCAATGAGTAAAATATATGTAATTACTCATGTTAAAGAAAAATGTTTTCATACAAATATTATATATACATAAGGTATTATACAAGTTTCATAGATACAAAAATTTCCCTCAATTCCTTCTACCCTTCTTTTAATTTCTTATGTGGGCCAATGGTATGATTCTCTTATCAGTGGGTTGGGATACGTTTTTGGAACTCTAAATCTATTGGCCGTTAATATTTCTAAAATGTTAAACAGGCCTTCAAACTTAGGTGTCAGTTTGTAGTTGAGTCCCTTGCGTACATATACTTGTATGTATACCTTATCACCCACGGTATATGTTTTAGTTGGCTTAGCTATTTTATCATGATTTCTTTTCGTTATGATTTGTGATTCTTCTAAATTCTTACGAAGTATATTATATCGACTTATGCTTGCATCCATAACATCCTTTAGAGGATTTGATAAATTGGTTGTAGGCGTAAATACATGGAAAGGCGTTCTAGCTGGGGTACCATACAGTGCCTCGTGTGGCGACATTTTAATAGAAACACATGGCTATTGAGTGATTAATAGGTGGCTTAGGACCAGCAGGTAATTGGCAATATCCCAGTTGGGGTCCAATCCCCCACCCCCGAGTGTAACTCTTAATATGTTTAAAACCTTCCTATTTGCTTTTTCCACTAGCCCATTAGACTCTGGGTGGTAGATCATGGTATTGATTTTCTTTATGCAAAGGAATTCTCACAACGAGTTAAGGAAATGATTATTGAATTCTCCACCCGAGTCAGAGATTATCATGTGTGAAATTCCATGTTTACAAATGAAGCACTCGTAAAACTTTCTAGCGCATTCGATCAGGGTTTTAGTTTTAAGCGCTATCAGTTCTATATATCAAGTCAAGGCATCTATGATTACTAAGTGGTGCTTATTTCCTCTGTCTGACTCGTAAAACCGTGTTAATAAATCTAAGTGTACTCTTTCAAAGGGTTGATTGGGCACGGGATAAGCCCCTAGGCTGACAGGTGTCTTCGTGTGCCCTTTGTTTTCCTGACAAGTGTGACAATTAGCTATGTGCTTTTTTATATCTGTAAGCATCGTATGCCAATAAAATAATGATTTGGCTTTCTGTGACATGATGGAGAACCCCGGATGGCCATGTAATGGATTTGCATGCAACCAATTTAAGACAGTTGGTATAAGTGAGATTGGTACCACTACCTGGTCATTAGTCACCTGTGGTGTGTTGCGGGTTTTCCTTGTTACGGATCTACACAGAATATTATCCTTGATTATATAATTCTGCTGCGTATACTTTATATATTCCTTTTCCTTAGGATTTCCGTTTAAAGCATCTATGATTTTTTCTAATTGCTGATCTTTGTTCAGTCTCTATTAGTTTCAGCGCTCCAGCCCAGATCTTCCTGTTCAGATACAGTTTTAACAATAGGCATGGATGTTGATATATCTATTAATTCAGCTAATGGCTCCATACAAGATGACGCGGGGTTGCGTGATAATGCGTCAGCAATGATATTTGCTTTCCCAGGTAGATACCCGATCCTCGCGCCAAAGTCTTGGATGATCATATGCCACCGAGTTCGTTTGGGACTGTGACTAAAGCCTTTAAAGAAGTCGGTTAGGGGCTTATGATCAGTGAGAACCTTGACGGGATAACCGTATTTTATGAACTTAAAATGCACTAGTGAGTTAACAATAGCTAGCCCTTCCTTATCTATTACTGCATATTTACTTTTGGAAGGTCTCAGTTTACGTGAATAAAAAGCTATAGGGAAAAACTGTTTGTCATATTGCTGAAGCAATACCCCACCTACTCCTAGGTCTGAGGCATCTGTTGCAATAAAGAATTCCTTACCGAAGTCAGGAAATTTTAATATAGGAGAACTACACAGTTCATCTTTCAAGGTATCAAATGCCTGTTGATGCTTCTCAGACCATATGAAATCTACGCCCTTTTTCGTAAGATCGGTTAGGGGAGCGGCTATTATTGAGTAGTTGCGTATGAACCTCGTATGAACCTCCTGTAGTACCCGCTACACCCCAGAAATTGCTGTATTCCCTTGACGTTAGTAGGTATCGGAAAGTTACGGATAGCCGACACCTTATCGTGGACTACTTTAAGACCTTGACTAGACACCGTAAAACCTAAATAGACTAGTTCTGTTTTGAAAAATTCACTTACTTATCTTTACCCTTAAATTATGCTGTCTTAGTCTCTGTAGCACTAGCTCCAGTTTACGTAGATGTTCTTCTAAGGTATTAGAAAAGATTACAAGGTCGTCCATATAGGCATGTAGGATATCCCCTAACAAGTCTCCAAACACTATGTTAATCATTCTAGTAAATGTTATGGGTGCACAACGTAAACCAAAAGGCATACGCAAACATTCATAATGTCCCCTGGCTGTGCTGAAGGCAGTGTATGGGATACTCTCTTCTTCTAAGGGTATCTGGTGAAAGCCTTTAAGTAAGTCCAAACTGGTAAAATATTTGTTCTGACCTAACAAAGATAAAATATCGTCAGTACATGGCACTGGGAATCGATCAGGGATCGTTTCCTCATTTAAGCGACGGAAATCTACGCAGATACGCCTCGTTCGATCTTTTTTTCGGTACAACTATTAACGGAAAATTATAAGGGCTGTTCGATTTCCTAATGACTCCTTCTTCTAGCATTTTACCTACTTCATCATTTATCTCATTCTGGAATTTCATAGGGAGTCTGTACGAAGGTACATAGATAACTTTCTGCTTGTCTTTTAACCTTATTTGGTGTTCTATGACATCCGTTTTTCCTAAGGATCCCTCAGTTAGTGGGAGAAAGCATCATGATATTCAGTTAAAAGATCAAGAAAAATTTCTGCTGAATTTCCATCTCTTGAATTGTCTTTATTGATTTTACTTTTAATAGATTGCAAAAGGGATTGATCCGCAACTGATTGAGCGTGATTGATCTCAGCGACGGTAAGAATGCGATGTTTATAAACTTCCACATCCAAGATATGTTGATTTTTGTGAATTACTAAAGTGGTATTCAAATGATTACAGACTTCAATGTTACATTATTGTTGTGAGCCAACTGTATATATGGCTTGTGTGACGGACAATCCGTTAGTTTTCCGAGTGTCGGAAAGGATTAACAATTCAGATCCTGGCAAAGTTTTCTTTACTCGCACTAATATATTCGAAGTTACGTTCGGCTTGAGAGTTCGCGTGCAAGCTGATATTATGGGTGAGCGAGAATTCTGTTGGGTCGCATGGATTATTTCTTGATTCATGAGACAAGTGATTGGTTCCTCAACATACGTTACTGTTTTATTGTTTGTCTCCTTTTTGTCCAAAACTGATTTTAAGGTGTTAGAAGACTTATAGAATTTTCCTTTGATATACACGCTGTGTTTGGCAGGGGCTAAGGTGATGTTTTGAATGCCCATAGACAGGTATCCTATAATTACAGCTGGATACATATCAATGTTTAGTACAACGATAAAGGTATCAGTAAACGTGTGCTTACCGACCTTGTACTGAATATGAGTTACTCCTACCACATTTAATTCATTATTTCCAATACCCGAGAGCCTTACTCCTGACTTCTCTATAGGGAAGTTCGAAAACAACAAGTGGTGAGTCCGCAAATCCATGATATTACGTGGACTACCAGAATCAAAAAATAGTGTGAAGGATCGGTGCTCTAAATTTACTGCATGTAATATGGGGCGTAATTCATTTTGGCTTATTATGGCGTGAATTTGTTGCAAATCTACGGGAACCTGCACTGATTTTTTGGATTCGGCCGTGTGTTTCATAGGAAAATCGATTGTCTCACAATGATCTGGTAAATGATTAAATTGGTTATTTAATACAAAAGATGTTGATATGAATAACCCAACATCATCCTCTCCCCCATTGGAGTTGACTACGTGGTATTTGCTTTGCTTTGCACACTCGGAAAATTCGTCTGACCTTGTGAGTTTTGGCTAGACGGCCTGGGAACAGAGTTACTTGAAGCACGATTTGTTTGTTTCTGATGCTGAACAGCATTGCTGTTCGCCTGCTTCTTCTCATAGTACTGAGGATTCTTCTTCTTGTTTTCATTGGCAACGGTTTGTGTGTTTCTAGGATTCTGCTGTTGATTTCGCGAGAAGCAACGATTATATGAATGAGTGGAGCTTTTATGAATTGAACAATAACGTGTCCTACAGTCTGAAATCATATGTCCTGGTCGCTTGCGATTGTAACAAGTCATCCCTACAGCTTGATTATTATTAACTACATTTACTTGTTGTGGCTTATTTTCATTTTTTGCAAAAACTTGAGTAAGCAAGGGATCGAGGTCAGTACACTTAGACATGTGCTTTTTTTATCTGTTTGATACACATCTAGTTCCGTACTGTCGGGCGCATTAAGCTTTTGTTAAAACACTGTACTAAACGCTTCAGGCAACATTACTGTCATGCAAGTCAAGTATATAAACCGTATGAAATCTTCCACGGCGATATTGGCTCTTGTAACCCAAGTGGAGTTACGTAAGTTATCTTGATATTCATTTAGTCGGTCGGCAATTACTGCCGCCCGTTCTACAACATTAAGCTGAGTCATAGAGGCTTGATTAAGGATGTTCCTTAAAGCCAAAACTACATCTAAGGCTTCTTCACTGCCATATATAGCACGTAGCCTAACTTTGAAATCGTCCCATGTAACCGCCTCTTGGAAAGAGACTCCTCTAAGATATGCACTTGCATCTCCTTTAGCAAAGTCTATGAAGCTTATAGCTTCCTGTAATTGTACAGATGGGTCTGTGATGCATTTTGCGTTTAAATGAGCTTCTACTGATGAGATCCATGACTCGATGTTTTGAGGAAGGAACCCATTTACCCGACCTTGAAAAGGAACTATCGCTGACCTTGCACTCACTAGTGTAACAACGGGATTGGGGTTACCGGGTGCGGAAGAGCCAACAGCAGCAGTGGTTGCCATGTTCACTTTTGCTTTTTTCTTATCACTACGATTCCTTGCGATCCTATCAAGTATCTATATGAGTACACCCGTCCCCCCACTTGCGTAAACGCATATGCAATATAAAATAAAGATGTGTTGCAGATTATAGTAAAGTCCCCCAAAATGATAATATTAAAGACAGATAATGTGATAAAGATATTTCCGGAGAACCTCTGGAAGAAAGAGAAATTAGCAACAAAGAGAAAAAAAAATTCTGCAGGCGAGAATTCGTAGTTGAAGATAGATTCCTGCAATGAAGGAAGATTAAGATTACGTGTAACTCACCCCAGGAATAATGGACGATCAACTCGTGATGTAAAACACTTCACTGATAAAACCTGAATGGATAAAGGATGTACTTAGCTTTAGTATATATGCAGGAAGACTGTTGTGTTGTGATGACGTCACAGCTTCTCTCTCTCTCTCGCGTTGCTCCGCGCTTGACCCAATATCTTTGCCTTGGCTTCTGGTCGTGCGTTGTTTATTTGTTGAATGTTTCGCTTCCCATTGAAGATCCGATGCTGCATTCACGTCCGGTTTGATTCTTGAAGATATGTGATGAAAGTCGTTATCTAAATGTTGATTTAGCTGCTTGAATACGTCTCGATGAAGGACATTTCTTAGTGTTCGTAGGATGTTTACAGTTGCCTATGTTGATTGAAGATCCTGTTCCTTCTGTTTTACTTCTGATTAGTTACATTTTCGATGATTCCATTTGCTTCGGTAGACAGTAGATGTAGACGGCTTCCTCCATTATTTAACTGTCTTCAGTCCGCCACTTACAATGGTATAGGACGGAGATCAGTTATATGTCTATTCTTGCGACTGTGATACGCAAGCATTGTGGTTCCTTTTCCCTTTCTCGTTGAAGTGACATCAAGTAGATCTTGTTCTTCTTCAGAATTGGGGAGATGACTCAAACTTCCTGAGTTAACTTCTTAACAACTTTATTTCTCTGCTCCATCACTGGAGTATAGGAAAGGTTGGTCAGATGACCGCTCAGTTTGAGAATTTAGGTAGAACTAACTTTACAGAGGGTCGCATCGATAGCTTAACACTAGCGATCTCAGCGTTTACAAGAATAACAAGTACGTAGCCATACGGCTCGGAAGTCATGTGTTTCCGATACAGGTGCATAGGTCAAGAGCTTCCCATGGAAAGTGTTGTGACCTGTTTACAAGAGATGATAATTGTTTATACAGACAAATGCAACCAGGCCACTGCAAGCATTGCATGGCATGGTCTAGTTTTACGTTTTGTTATGGCTATTGATCACTCTCCTAATTCGCCAATGACCCCTTGGGTCATGGGTTTATTTACAGATATGGAAAATACCTGTATTAAAATAATGTAGTGCATTACATATATATCAAATCACAGCAATATAAGAGAGGTCGTCAGAAGTCGACACGACTATTCCCGACGTCAGTGAATTTACGTACCGTCCTGAAGCACGGATATCGATATATATATATATAATATATATATATATATGTATATATATATATCTATATATATATAGATATATTATATATATATATGTATATATATATATATATTGAGAATATATATATTATATATATATATATATATATATATGTATCATACATACAATATGTAATCCTCATGTGCATAGTTATCATGTTTTCCTCCACGTGCATTTTTTGCTCTGCATCAAATTCTTTTTCATCGGCATGAGAGTAGCGACCCGATTTTTTTTTCCTGAATATTTTTAGTCCTCGTTCTCTTGTGAAATTCGAGAGAATATTGAGCCATAAGTAACGAGTGGAATGTTGAAAACAAATGTTCATATTGTGTGTCAAATCGATATGAATTTCAGCAGTAAAATCGGACACTCTCTGACAGCTGGCGAGTATTAAATGTTGGAAGAAATAAAGAGAAAATATCGAGTGTCAGCGGAATAAACGTTTGCAGATTATTTTGTATTTTATTCAATTTTATCTTTAAATGAAAGATGCCTGGTTTATGAGTTACGTAAGCGAATCTCTGAAAGTTCCAAAGGGCAAATAAGCGAATTGCCAATTTAATCTGTATCTGTGGATTCTCGTAAAGAATAATTATGCAAATATTCGTAATAAAAGTCAATGAACGAACTGCTAATGTAATCTTTATCGCTTGATTAACGTAAAAAAATGTATGAGAATATTCTTAATAAAATGTAAATGAACAAACTGCTAAGGTAATCTTTAATTTAGGTTTTTCGTTGCTTTGATACTGTGAGAAACAATTTAGAGAATACAACTAACAAATAAATATTCTGAATGTGACATGTTACAATTATAGGTAGTACATTCCATTGCGATTTCCCTGTACCTGACGCTATTAAAAAAAAAAAGATAGCGCCCACTTCAGAAACTCGTAGGTCTAAACGGATATCGATGACCCTCGGAGTTGTGACGCTAGACAGCCCCCAATAAATTTCTGCCAGGTAAGACGTCATTATACCGAATTATTTCCACCGAGCAATTCAGTTCAACGATCAAAGGAGTTTCAGGCTCTCTCTCTCTCTCTCTCTCTCTCTCTCTCTCTCTCTCTCTCTCTCTCCTTGTTCCAGTTTCCATCTAACTATTGGTGCTCCCAGTTGGATGTGGAAAGAAAGAACAAAACAGTGACATGAATGATCAGTTAAGTCATATTTTATTCCGTCATTTTCTATAGTAAAAACGTAAAGGACCTCAACGAGGTGGATCTCTCTCTCTCTCTCTCTCTCTCGTCCCTCATCTCTCTCTCTCTCCTCTCTCTATATATATATATATATATATATATATATATATATATATATATATATATATATACACGTATACATCTCCTGCGCCACCAAAAAAAGGGTAAAAAATATTGTAGATATATTAGTCTCTCCAGCTCTATCTAACTATCTGTGTACTCCCTAATATCTGTCTATCTATACACACACCACACACACACGCACACACCACCAAATATTCATATACACCACCACAAACATATATTATATATATACATATACATTATAATATATATACTTTATAATTCTATGTGTGTGTGTATATATATATATATATACACACACCAACAAATATATATATATCATATATATATATATTATATATATATAGATGTTGTGTGTGTGTGTGTGTGTTTGTATATCCTAGTGTGTGTTGTGTGTGTGGTGTGTGTTATAGAACTAGGACAGATATTAGGGAAGGAAGTACAACAGATTAGTTATATACTATATATATATATATATATTATATATAGATAATATATATCATATATATGTATATATATCTATTTATACTATATATATAATATATTATATATAACTATATATATTAAACACACACACACATCAGTGTGATGGTGGGCTAGTGAAACCAATCAACTCCAGAGTTGATCTTAACTTTATCATTGTGCCCTTTGCTCCCTCCAGCTAAGGTTGGTATCGGTCTTAAGTTTATTTGTGTGTGTTAGCCGTATTGTAATCAGTGAAACTTATTTCTTGTGACTTTTAACACTTTTACGGTGATGTTACAAAGAAAAATGTGGAAACATCGGAAGTAAAGAAATATGGTTGGAGTTGATTGTTTTCCATTGGTCTACTCACACAGATGTGTATTGCTGCCGTTACCTATCTCTGCCTTTGAATATATATATATATATTATTTTATATATATGATATATATATATATATATATATATATATATATATATATTGATATATATATATATCAAAGGCAGACAGAGGCGACGGCCCAGCAATACGCATCTGTGTGAGAGTGGACCAAATGGAAGACAACATATTTCTTTATATATATGTATATATATATATATATATATAGATACAATATATAATTATGTTCTAAATATAATATATCAAAGGCCAGGACAGAGGCGACGGCCAGCAATACGCATTCTGTGTGAGAGTGGACCCAATGGAAGAAACAAAAATATTTCTTTTATATAATATATATTATATTATAATATATTATATATATATATATATTTAATATTATAACATATATATATATATAATAATTATATATATATATATATATAATAATATGTATATATGTGTGTTTGTGGTGTTATAGAGAGATCCAGGATAGTTAGGGAGGTACATATATAGTTAGATGGAGCTGGAGAGACTATGTTGTGATGTTATACAGCATGCCATTTCAATAATCATATTCATCTGTTTGTGTTTCTGTTTATTCTTTGTTTTCAGCTGCTGCCTTCGACAGTTAGCTAAGAACCAAATTGAAAAAAACAAATCCAAATCATTTAGTTCGTTGAAATGGGAACCGAGTTTCTAACTAGAACGTTCACTCCTTAATTGGATTTTGCTGGTTTGCCGTTAAGAGATAATTGTAATTTGCTATAACATAATTGGGATGGTGCAGAGATCGCTATTATTTCTTAACTTTTGGTTTGTCGTAACAAGGTAAAATTCATGAGGATTTAATAGTAAAGTATGCGATCTTTTTTTTTCATCTTCTTCCTTCTATTACAGGTCAGAATTTTCTTCTCTCTCTCTCTCTCTCTCTCTCTCCTCTCTCTCTCTCTCCTCTCTCCCTTTTTGTTTTTCGTTAGTAATACCTTTTGCGTTCTTTTACAAGTTCGACCTCTTTTGTCTTCTGCAGTGTCCTACCTGAATTACGAGATCGTGGAAGGCAACGAGGAAGGAACGTTCTCCGTGGGCAACCTGACGGGGGAGATCTACTTGGCGCAACCGCTTGACTACGAAACAAGGAACAAGGTACGCTGACATTTTGAGCCTTTATAATATGATCAACTTAATTCATTTCTTTTAAATATTTACCCATAATTGTTCAATTTATTGAGAGGAGAATCAATCAAAGAGCTTGTATACTAAGTGAATTTCCTCTTATGATAAACACGTTTTGAATTCATTATGCTTAGTCATAGCGAAGCACAATTACTGTAGTGCTCTATGTTAATTGAATCCAGGTAAAAAAAAAAAGTCAGGAAAAGGAAGTCATATTAATATTTCCGTAGATAATGACCTCCAACGATTTCAACTCATTATAATACCCTCTTCTACTGCGTATTTAGTACAACCACGTTGGGGATGACCATACAAACATAAACAAAAAACTGAGCAGATAGAAAGCTCTCCTAGGGCTGGCCCGAAGGATTAGATATTTTTACGTGGCTAGAAACCAATTGGTTACCCAGCAACGGGACCTACAGCTTATTGTGGGATCCGAACCACATTATATCGATAAGTGAATTTCTGTCACCAGAAGTAAATTCTTCTGGTTCCGCGTTGGCAGAGCCGAGAATCGAACTTCGGACCACCGGGTTGGTAGCCGAGCGCGAAATCCACTCGTACAACGTGGAGCTACAAAAGACTAAATATCATAAGGAGAATGACCCCTAAGAAGTATTAATCGTAGGTAACGACCACCGAAAGTCCTTGGGTGTCACTAGCTAGGAAAGATCCAAAATAGTTTCTGTTTCATTACTTTAATTACCACCATAAATTAACGAGGCTTTTTTCCTGTGACTTTTTTCCTAGCCAAAATTGTGACTTTCTGTGATTTTTTTTCCTGAGGCTTTATCACCAGCCACCAGTTAATTGAAATATAATGATTTGGTGTGGAGGGGATGAATCCGCACCAAATTAGAAGTAGTATGCTTGTGCTGTTGTTCTCAAATGTTCAAGTTCCTGTGATGCTCTGACTAATAGATTAGTTTCGAAGCACAGTTGACATTAGCGGTTATGTTGGTTTTAGAATTACTGAGCAGTAGCGCTGTGCAGAGCTGCTTTAGACGAAACTTCGAACATGTTTGTATTGCTGTGGCTGAAATTTCTGTTTAGCCTCCTTAGCTTCTGGAGTGATACATGTAAAGTCAACAAACTTTATGGATATAACGATTGCACGCTCATTTTAAAAAGGATTCTAACATTGGCACTTAAGTTGCAAGGTCATTTATTGATCGAAACTATGGCTTTATTAGTTTTGGTAAAGAGAGAAGTTCTTGAATATGCTAATAGAAAGGGGATTGGAGTATGAAATAGTTGGCTTCAGATAAAAAGTAAATTTAAATTATATAACAATGTTTACAAAATTGCCAAAAAAAAAGCTGCCTAACATTAGATAAACTGGAACCATGAGATTTTAGCCAAGATATCTACGTATGTTTTAAAATAATTCCTTATCGCAAAATATTATATTTTTCCTGACGTATGTTAAGATTTAGGTCGTGAAATGAATGACCTAAGCAGGATAGAATGTCAGGGTATAGTAGATCCTTATATCGCATTAACCAAAGAACTCTTGAAAGTTTCCCTCCAACTGTAATGTTTGTTTTGTATCGTATGTCTCCTTCCATTCACATTTACTTTGTCGTCAATTTTTCCCAACACTAATCACATAAAACTGCAGTCTTTGATCGCTCGGTTACAGAGTAAATATCCACGAAGCGGTTGAGAAACGCTGTTTGCAAGTATTAATTACCGGTGTTTGAAGTCATTAGTCGGCTCTAGTTTTTATTTTTTTCTCTCTCTCTTCTTTTTTTAATCCTGAGGAAACGTACCAGTTGTGCTCGTCACGCTTTGAGTGCGGTCTTTGATGATATCTTTGAAAAGAGTTGCCTTGATTATGTGGCCGTAAGTACGAGAGAGAGAACAGTTTTACCTCATTTTATTCCATTCGTAAGGATTTTCTTTGTCTTTTGTAAGGCATAAGATTCGACAGGTACTTCTGACCGAGTATAGGAAACGAGTTTCGCAAAGATGGCTGCTGGTATTCAGCGTTCGAAGTATTGTTTAGTATTTTACGCTCAAGACATTTCCGTTTCCCATAATTGTTATATTACCAGTAGCAACGGGTGATCATGATTTTCATCTGTTCACATATATATCTATCTCTCTGACGTATCATTGTCAACAGTCCCTCAGTAAAGACACCCCTTAGCCCCGGACAACACAGACTCGGAGGAAGAAAAAATCCATAGATCTGCAAAAACTTCATACAAACGACCACAGCGAAGTTTGCAGTAACTGGAATGGCCCGGCCATTAACGACGGAAACACCATTCCGTTTTGTGGGAAGTTATACGCCGATATCTCCTCCTCTCCGAGGAATGGGCGGTACGCATCATTTCCCATTCAGTCCCCCTTTTCTTGAGTGTGGAAGAGTCGTTTTAACCAGAAACAAGGCGGAAGTTTTCACCAGCCGTCTTCCGTCGGTGAACAACGCTCCTCTTCCCTTCGCTTCCCGTCTTGCAGGCGGAGCTTTCTAAGGGTGTTTTTCCCCCGACGGAAAACTGACGATACTGCCGACGCCCTTTCCGGGTTCGGACAAGTGCTCGGAAATCGGCTGATGTGCCCGGACGGAATTATTCAAACGTCAGGAAAGTTTTAAGACCAAAACTTCAAAAGCGACGGTAATGCTACGCGCGTTTTGAAATATACGAAGAAAGATTGTGTATTCAGAGTTTGAAATAATAACAGTAATATTTATCAGGATGGAGGGCAATGCTTGTTGATCAGTCAAACTGATCCTGATGTTAGCTGGTGGACGATGCTACCAGTAGTCATCAGTCATAGAGCACTACGTCTCTCTTCAAAGCTATATTGTTTACGTACATGATAAAAAGGTTTTTCATAAATATCTGAAATCTTTCGAAGACTACATATTATTGTTTTTACTCAAAATGTGTGCATAAACATACACTCCAAACGTCTCTGATCATTCTTCAGCAGAAGTAATTCTGGTAAGAGAAGAGAGAAATACTTTGACTACACTTAGGCAGAACAGAGATGCATGACAATTTCTAACTTTATAAGGAATGAGTTGTCCACGGTCTAGATAGGTCAGTTGTCATACTCACCAGATGGTGACAACACAAAGGTCGCGCGATGGACAAATGAACGCTCAACGTTCGATTTTATTTCGATACGATTTTCTCCGAGATCATCTGAAAATCCTAATTGGAAATTAAATGAAGATTTGTTCTCAAGCTGAGCCTGGAAAGTGTTGGAGGTGGAGGGGGGGGGGGGGGGGGCGGCCACGGGAAAGAGGAATGCGTTCAAATCTTAGTGTTTATATATTTTTTGTTAGCGAAATCAGGCCAAAAAAACGAGCAACACAACTTCTTGGGTCAATCGGTGTAAGTTTGGGAGAAGACAGAAAAAAGGGCTTCTGATTTTCAATCGCATATCTAGTTTTGTCTAAATTTTTTTTTTTTTAATGTATATTGTCACATGTTTATTTTTATTTAACACGTAACTACTGCTGGACTATTTTTTTCTGAAATGAGCGGGCAGTCATTTCTGTGAGAAGCTTTTAAAGAAGGATCATTCCAGGTGGATTTTTTGCCAATTGTGACTGATGGAGTGTCGACACTCTTGTAAGTGCCAACCTCCCCTTGAATGTACAATCATTCCTTCACGAGAAACTTCAGAATAATTTGCATTATTCAGCGATCTGTATTTTTATATCATTTCTCGAGCGCGATCTGTCTTGCCACTGACAGGTTCTGCCACGCCTCTTCTATCTTCAGACCAGGATATCTGATTTAACCCCTCTCTCTCTCTCTCTCTCTCTCTCTCTCTCTCTCTCTCTCTCTCTCTCTCTCTCTCTCTCTCCCCGTCTCTTACCACACCCACTATCACACACAACCAGTAGTGCGATATTTAATCGCTATATGTCTGTCACTAACATCCACATGCGCACTTTCATCCGTGCACAGGTGTAGGGATTGATGTACTACATGAAAGCAAGGACCGGTGTACGAGAGTGAAAAGATACGCGCGTGCGCACGAGAAAAAACAGTATCTTTGTAGATTGACAAGAAGCCGTGTTCAAGAACACAGGACAAAGCAAAAAGATGGGAGGTCAGTTTATTGTAAATTTGATGTCCTTCTCCGCCTTTTCTCTTTTTCTCGCTTATGGATATTGTGGTCCAAGAAGGTCTTCTTTCCAGTAGAATAATAATAATAATAATAATAATAATAATAATAATAAAAATAATAATAATAATAATAATCTAGAAAAACTAGAGGCTGAAGTAGCTCCAGGACTCATGCAGGAGAGTGTGATCCTAGAAAACGGCGCACATACTAAGAAAAGTGATGGACTCCCTAAGGAGGCCAGATGCAACCTGGAACCCCACACTATAGATACCACCCAGTCGAATTGGAGGACTGTGATAGACCAAAAAATAAATAAATAAATAAATATAATAATAATAATAATAATAAATAATATCAATAATAATAATATAATAATAATAATAATAATAATAATTGTAATGGAAAATATAACCAGGCTTTTCATTCGAAGATTTAATTGTCCTCTCTTGTTGATGAAATGATAAAAAATAACAAACTATTTACAAGTGAAAACACATTCTCCGAAATAATTAACCACAACTGCTCGTGTTAATCTCTCATGAATGTAATCCTCAATGAACGGTTGCTATTCCTGCTTAGTTTTCAAATGTATTTGCACTGAGGAAATCATTCTTGTTGATATTTCAGAAGTAGAGAGACAAGTTTTTTTTTGTTTGTTTAGATGGAAATAATACATGATTGTGATAATGGTTGGAAATGGATGTTTGTTTTGATATTTTGCGTTGAATCTTGACGACGTTATTATTATTATTATTATTATTATTATTATTATTATATTATGGAATTACAAAGGAGGCTCCTTGGATCAGAATATCCATAAGTGAGAAAAGGAGAAAATGTGGAGAGCAACAATAGCGTATAACCATGAAAGTAATTGAGCTAATGAATCTATGATTACAAACGGAAAATACTTATCAAATTGCAGTAAACAAACCTCATCATGTTTTTGTCCATTTGTCTAACGCGTGTTAATGTAGCTTTCTGTCGTTCTAGGAAATTGTGGTATTGTGTGTGTGTGTATGTATGTATGTATGTATGTATGTATGCGCGTGACACACACGTATGTAGATGTGTCTGTATTTGCAGACGCCTTCGCAATGTTATGGAAAGAGATAGGAAGAAGCAAATGTAAATAGACGCTTGATTTTAGCATCTCCCACTAAGCTTTTGATCTCATAGGGGGTTGGTTTAAATGAAGCCGTCCTTATAGCAGCATGACTCCATACCCAAAGGCGACCCTGAATTTGGTGAGGTGTGAGAGGCAGTAGAAGACTTGGTGTGGACCTCAGGATTGTGTTTAGAGACGATGGCTGTTTGTTAAAGTCTTGTGAGATGTTTCCTAACTAACGAACGGAATTTGAATTTTATAACTGTTTATCGTCCAGGTTTGGTTTGAGCCGCTTCTAAAGGCAAACTGCTAAATGTAGGCGAACATCTGCCCACCAACCTAATATGACCCGAGAAAAAACTAATTACCAATTTTCTTCGTCGTTTTCATAATTTTTTGAAAAAATAAAAATATTACATTATGTGATTTTATAAAATCACCTTGCCTTGATCAGGTTAACGTTTTTATTTGTCAGAAAATATAAACTACGCTAAAATTATTTTTCTTCTTTGCTTCATATTATATTTTCAGTAGGTGCAAATGTTAATCTGCTGATATCCTTTCTGCGTTCACCTCATCTAATTAAACCATTAATGGTCCATCAATATACACATTTTACGCTTGCAAAATTTCCGTTGGTTTCCTCCAGGGAACACTAACAAAGATAATCAAACGCTAATGAGGAGATTCTTTTATTCATCAGAGGGAAAAATATAAAAAAAAAGAAGAAAAAAAGTGACTGAAAATCTGTAGACTCACATTCTTAGTCGATCGAGTGGTGGATTTATTACTCCTGTTGGATTGACTTTGTGGGAAGGATTAGAAGACTGATTCAGACATTGAAGAGAAATAATGTATCATTGGGTAAGAAACCCAACTCCGCTAATCGGAAAACCAGCCTCCTATTGAACGTGTCACTCCCAAATGTAAGTCAATTTTTAATATTTTTATGAGAAATAATTAGTAAAAATCCTTTTCGTCGGATGAGAACTTAATATGATTGGTTGACGTGTATTCCATAACAATACAAGGTCACCTTTTGCGTCATTTACTCTAATGCTGGTGTGTCTCCAATTTTTTTTTTTTTTTTTTTTTTTTGTTAAAGCAGAGGATTAAAGCCTTATTTAAAGAAAACATTGGAACACTAACTGTGTGACATCCACGTAATTCGGGTCAGTGTTTGATTACTTTCATGTAATCATTTAATCAACCTGACCGTGTCTTGTGTTCTTTAACACACACGCACTGTTCTAAAACATTCACAGCAATTGTCATATTGTGGAAGAAAATAGCTGCTGTCTATGTACATGCTCATCTATATGTGGTAGCATTTGTTTTCTTGACTCCTGTGCTTATTTCATGTCTGTGAAGTATGCTGTATATATATATATATATATATATATATATATATATATATATATATATATATGTATGTATGTATGTATGTATGTATGTAGTAATGTATGTATGTATGTATGCATATATACCGTTAATATTATAGTATATATATATATAATATATGGTATATATATGATATATATATATGTATATTTATGTATGTATGTATGTATGTATGCATATATATCGTTTAATATTATATATATATATATATATATATATATATATATGTATGTATGTATGTATGTAGTATGTTATGTATGTATGCATATATATCGTTAATATATTATATATATATATATATATATATATTTATATATATATATTGTTATATATGTATATATATATATCGTTAATATTATATATATATATATATATATATATTAATATGCGTGCGTGCGTGTGCGTGTGCGTGTGTGTGTGTGTGTGTGTGTAACTTTAATTCATTCTTCTCCGCCATTTTCATATAACTGGAATTGCAGTTGATACCCAGGTTTCATTTATAACTCAATGAATAATAATTTCCATTTGAGACTATACTTTGGGATACTTTGATTGAGCCTCGCACTTCTACCCTCCAGATTTTCCCAGCGATTTCTAGATGCCAGAAAACTGTGAATGAGTTAGGCATGAAACGATGCCTCGTATCTCCTTTCCACCCAGAATCTCAGGGAGCATTAGAACGCCATCAAACTTTAACGTTGTTACTCAAGACACTGAGATGGATTTAACCGGACTGGGATGAAGGCATACACCTTATTTACTTTATCACCTTTTCGAAATGCTGTATAGTAGTCAAGTTATTGTCCCATTACCAATAGTTAAAAATAAGTTACTTCCATTGTATGCATATTTATAAATATACATATTTACATCAGTGTGGATTTTTTTCACGATTTTAGTGATTCACGGGATAGAGATTATTATTATTATTTTATTATTGTTATTTATTATTATTATTATTATATTATTATTGTTTATTATTACTATTAATTATTATTATTATTATTATTATTATTATTATTATTGTTATATTACTATTATTATTATTATTATTATTATTATTATTATTATTATTATTATTATTATTTCGGGAAAGAGACCCTCTCATAGACAATTTTTGTTAAATATGGTTGCTGCTTCAGCACTATTAATCTTGTAGAGAGTCTTCTCTATTTTCCTGATGACAGCTTTCTCTCTGTTGCTTAGACTGGCGGGCAACGCACCAAAGGGCATGGTAAAATGATTCAACCTAATTTTACCATGCCCTTTGGCACGTTGTTCGCCAGTTTAACCGACAGAGAGAGAGCTGTCATCAGAAAAATAGAGAAGACTCTCTACAAGGTTAATTAATGTGCTGAAGGGCAGCAAACCATTTTTTACAAAAAATTATATTGATTAATTTATTATTATTATTTATTATTATTATTATTATATTATTATTATTATTATCATTATTATTATTATTATTATTATTTATTATTATTATTGGATAAAGTAAATCCACAATATGTCAGTTTGATCTTGTTATTTAAAATAACAAGATCAAACAGACACAGTATTGAGGATTTACTTTTCCATTTTATTTTATTAACTCATTTCATTGTGAGTTTTCTTTGGATTATTATTATTATTATTATTATTATTATTATTATTATTATTATTATTATTATTATTATTATTATTATTATTAGTCAAGCTGCAATCCCGGTTGTAAAAGCAGGATGCTACGACTAAAATAAAAATAATAAAAAAATAAATAATTAAAATAACAAACGCTGAGAGGAGATTTTCCTGTGGCGCTGCTCAGTGAAATGCACTGGCACCTACTTTGAACTTCCGAAAACTCACTATTTCAACTTAATTGCCAGGAAGATTGTCCTGTTGTTTGACCACAGCTGAAACAGAATTCCATTAGTTTCGTGAAGAATGATTAGTATTCAAAACCACTTGGTTGATCTTAACGCATCAGAATAGCGAAAAATCAGCCGCTTGTTGGTGAGTTAAATATTTTTGGAAAATAACTGTTGTATTATACAAAACCGTTTGGCTGATCCCAGCTTATCAAACTAGCGAAGAATAATTGCTAGTGAACGAAAAATAAGAGGAAAATGACAAGAAATTGTCCTTCACGAATAGAAATACCCTGTCCCAAAGTGCAAGACAGGACCACGCAGCGCTTAGATGGCTGTCTTGCCTATGCTTCTATCACAGCAAATCCGATGATAAATCATCTCTCCCCAGAGAGTGAAAGCAATGCGGGTAAGCTGGTGTACCCGATGGATGGCCCAGAGATTTATAGCACCTGTCTTGGTGTTGTATATATTGCATCGCTTTGAGAGAATTCAACTCTTTCGCAAAGAGCGTGTCTCTTTGCAAAGTCTCTTTGCAAAGTCTCTTTGCAAAGTCTCTTTGCAAAGTCTCAGTACAACAGCTTAGGGAAATGCTGATGTTGAGAATACAGTAATAACAATTAAAAAATGAGTAAGAAGACAACAGTAAGGTGTAGATACTAACCCTTGAATAAAGTTTTTGATCATTCGGGCCCTGCATTAAAACTAAGTAAATTATTAGGTGTCCTCCATCCATTTAAATGGTAACAATGATCAGACAGTAAGGAGGCCAATGTTCTGCTTTTGACACCCCCACCTCTCTCTCTCTCTCTCTCTCTCTCTCTCTCTCTCTCTCTCAAGTGTTCGTTCATTCACACTGAAAATATTAGATCTTAAGAGACCGCACGTCACGCTTTAACAGCTTCTTTTTTTTTTCCCTCTCCCAGTATAAACTACTACTGCTGGTTTCGGATGGTCGCCACGAGGGCGGTGCCACTGTCCAAGTCAACGTACGAGATGTCAACGACAATCCGCCGACGTTCGACAGTCGTTTGTACGAGGCGGAAATCACGGAAGAGGACGATCGGGATTTGCCTCGTCGCATCGTCACGGTATGTTGAATCTGCATGGGTAGTTTTAAAGGACAGGAGACCGATCATCAGAGCTTAATCTGACAACAACCGAAAGGATGTTGATTGTTCAGTAACGCGCCATTAGTGTTCTAACCTCCCTCAGGACTCTCCGCATTTCTGGAAATGTTCAAAATCACTGAGCCGTATAATTAATCCTGGATCATTAGGTTCAGATATAATAGGAATTTTTATTGTTATTGGTGTTATTATTTTCTGTAAAAATTACATAATTGGGAGCTAAAAAGGCCCCTTTATGTACAATTACGCTGCTCAATGAAAAGTGACTTCATTATAGGTCCCTGACATATCTGTAACTCTCTCTCTCTCTCTCTCTCTCTCTCTCTCTCTCTCTCTCTCTCTCTCTCTCTCTCTCTCTCTCTCTCACACACACACACACACAAACGGAGTTTATAATAAGCAAATGAGCAGGTGACTTTGAGTGATCGGATTTGCCCCCACGTATTATCAATAGAGTACGTATTATTTATGCATATGTATTATGCCTTAATTGGTATTGCAGATAATCCATGCTCTTGGCAGCCTTTGGCGAGGATTGTATATTAAATGTATTATTCGACAAAGTTGTTTGATGTATTGGAACGATGCTTTGCAGCGAGATTCGGACGCCCGCTCTCTCGTGATTATTCATGGCCTTTAAGACTAGATGATTGAAATATTGCCAATTATGAGGCGTCGCAGATGCAGGGCATAAGGACTGTTAAATTAGATCGGTCCGAAAGACTTGCTTTGAACGGCTGAAATGGGCCATCCTATAGTAACGAATGATAGTTCAGCCTGATAGTCTGTTAGCGTCAGTGGTGTTGGAAATAAGTTACTCCATATTCATATCTATCTGTTAGGTTGAAACGGGATTAGCATAGAATGCCCGTGGCTTTGCTGCTGAGGATAATGAATATATCAGTTTATGATAATAACATCATCCCTTTGATCCGGGATTCAATGTATTACGCAGATTATTGCCTGTTGCTAATCATTAGGTACCTGAAAATGCTTATGCTTTTGAATTAAAATTTAGATATGAGCTGAATGGTAACTGCATTTTAGAGGTGAAATATCGTTGCGTACAAGATGCCATCAAATGATCAACGTCTGCTTCAACATTAATTGCTTATGGTCCAAAAGTTTGGAATTTACAGTAGAAAGCTGAGCTTTTCCGGAAGTTACCGGTGCACTTCCTCGTTCTACAATCATGAGATACCGAAAAATGTCCAGGGTACTTTTTTCAGAAATCCATGTGTCATGGGATATTAATAACGTTTTAAGGAAAGGGTGATATTGCTTTGAATTCAATGGAATAGTTACTTCTACACTTTGAGTAGTGAAGGCCTGAGAAATCCAACTGAAATATGATATTTGGTAGATCTAGGTAATAATTCCGCATCGGGTATTTCTTTGTTAATTTCAGTTTCCCATAGTATTTGGTTTTCTTATTAAGAGTTTACAGTTATTTTTGGGGAGTCGAATGTAATTTAACCTCCAGGGGCTAGTACTAAACACGCGAAATACATTTGACGCCCCAATCCTTAGTGGCTGTCGTATTCACGGGAACGTATACCTTGCAGCTTGTGCGGAGTTACTGCCTAGAATGGAAAGCCAAAGCGGGAACTACAGTGAAATGACTATCCTTAGGTTAAACCTTAAACAGGGGATTAACGTTAATTGGAGGATTTAAATGGATGGATGGATATGGAATTTAGGGCATAGCCCAAGCACGGGTGGGACCTATAAGATCATCAGCGCTGAAATGAAAGTATGGCTAGTTGGAAAAATGAGAAATGAAATGAAAATGATAAACTGATGACAATCCTACACTTGAACAGGACTGTACATCAGCAAAGGCCATTTTACTCTCCCCCCAGCATTCCGATCATCCAAAGTTATGAAAGATCGTTTTGGCCAGGGGGCCGAGGAGGATTTAAATGGCTACAGAGTTTTTGCTACAAACCTTTTTCTGCTTGACCACACCCTTGGGATTTTAGTGTTTCGACAGACTTAGTATCAGCAGCGGGCGATACACACGCAATCATTACAGTGTAGTAATTACCACCCAAGGAATACTGTAGTAGTCTAGTAAGTTTAGAATCTCCATAGGGGATGTTAACTCGATTCTGATCTTCGCAGAGCTGATGTCACATTTCCAACGACAAAAGTGAATTTAGAAGACGCCGTGTTTTACTTGTACACGGATGTGAAGTACGCGCCACCTACCCATATCGGTATGGTCTTGGCCTGTCACCTCGGTGGTCGCGAGTGCGATTCTCGGGCATTCCATTGAGGAGTTAGAGATGTGTATGTCTGGGATAGAAATTCACTCTCGACGTGGTTCGGAAGTCACATAAAGCCGTTGGTCCCGTTGCTGAATAAGCACTGGTTCCGTGCAACGTAAAAACACCATACAAACAACTTTAGTAAGAGACTCCAAAATATTTGCCTTGAGAAAAGCTTTTTTGATTAGTCTCTGCAGTTTAATTTTCCTGAATTAAATCCTTACGTAAGCGGCAACGTGTTCATGCTAAGTATTAGATCACTTGGTAGGAATACTACATGGGGAAAATAAAATTAAATAAATATTTTTAATATATATATATATATATATATATATATATATATATATCTATATATATATATTATATATATATATATATATATATATATTATATATATATATATATATTATATATATATTATATATATATATATGTGTGTGTATGTGTATATATATATATATATATATATATATATATATATATATATATATATATATATATATTATCTATATATATATATATCATAGCAACATGGTCTCTACGTAAATTTCGTTATTCTCAGTAAATGATTAGATGTCAGTGACTTTAGTTGCCAGAGAACTTGAAATCAACCAACGAATCAGTCCTGGGTTTCTCAAAAGGGAGAAGGAGGAAGTCTCGTCGGGTTAATATTCTGCCCAGGTCGCCAGTCCATGAAAATGACCTCAACTTATTTAAATGTAAATTAGTTAGATGCGCGTCAGCGAAACGAAGCTGAAAATAAGTTAATCTTTCGTCTGGTAGCTCTTGATTAAAGCGCCTCAGTGGCGTGGTCGGTATGGTGTTGGCATGCCACCTCTGTAGTCGCGAGTTCGATTCTCGGGCATTCCATTGAGGGGTCAGAGATGTGTATTTCTGGTGATAGAAGTTCACTCTCGACGTGGTTCGGAAGTCACGCAAAGCCGTTGGTCCCGTTGCTGAATAACCACTGGTTCCATGCAACGTAAAAACACCATACAAACAAACAAACAAAGCTCATGACTGAAGCGGTAAATTACTCCATGGAAACTGCAGATGACTTTCGACATTCTGAGCAGTTCTTTTGTACAGGACGTTCACGGAGGCAGTTGCGAAAGCGCCTGAGGCAGATAAGGATCACTGCAGTGTTTGCAGGAGTGTCTGCAAAATCAAACATTATTTAAATGTTGATTTTTGTCGCATTCCAAAGCTGAACGTTTAAAACTCGCGAAGGGTAACGGAGGACAAAATAGTTTTGCAGTAGCGGCTACTATTTTGATTTTACGTTTAGTTTACGACTAAGGATATGTTTTAAGATATAAAAGTTAGAAAAGAAACATTTTAAAAAGAGCTGTTCTTTCGCAAGGTATTCTAATTCATTTCAAAAACATTTTAGTTCACAGTGTATTTTCATTTTTATCAATCTTTCGAAATACATTTTGCACTTCGGAGTGGTATCTGGGAATAAAAGAATAATTTCGTTGTGATGTCAAAGAGCCGATTTGATTGTAACCTTTATATTCCATAAAATGAAACGAAATGAAAGTGTCTCATGCAGTGGAGGAGCGATCTCTTCTTTCGTTCCTTTGTAGAATAAAAAAAAAATCTGAGACTCGTTCCCTAAGATTTATTGCTGTTCTTCATCAGGGATTATAACACTTCCCGTCGAGCTCCAGTTACGTATTTCCTTTGCCATTTTCCGATTAGTCTTCGTTATCCTTTGGCTCTTTTTGTCATTTGAACGACGTCAAAGTGAACAATAAAGTATGGATCTTTCATTCTCATCAGAACATTCATCTTTTAGCCAAAGGTTTTTTTTTTTTTTTTTTGGCGGAAAGTTGTGCCGAGAAATTCTTACGATCAGCCCCTAAAGAGTCTCTCTCTCTTCTCTCTCTCTCTCTCTCTCTCTCTCTCTCTCTCTCTCTGTACATGTGAACCCGGGAATCTGTAGTAATGTTGCGTGTCAGTTAGAAACTTAATTGTTGCAACAACTGAAGTTGAAAGATAACTTCAGTTATGTAACAGCTTCTGCAAATATTCGTCGGCTAATAATTTGAATTTGATTATTTTATTTGAAATATCGAGGAAATTTGGTTAAAAAAAAAAAAAAAAGGTCCCTTGTAAAACAATGTATTGTGTTAAGGTTATGTATTAATTTTTCCCCGGGTGCTGTAAAACAGTACATCAATCGAATGAAATTTGAAATTAGTTGGGTAAAATTTATCAATGGTATTTATGTATACCGTGCATGCTCCCGATGCATAAGACCGGCTTTACGAAATATGCTACTCGAGTTATTTGACTTTCAATGCGTCCAAACTCTTATGTTCATTGTGTAAAATAGGCAAATCAATTTAGTGGAGGGTTGTTTGTATAGTGTTCCTGTTACAGTGAAAAGGGAAGAAACTAATTTCCGAATAGCAGAAGATGAATGAATTATCTTTTAGTAAGAAGATAATTTTTTTTACTCTATTCCGTATTACGAAAGTTGCATAATTCTGGTAATTATAAGAGTGACACCGACATCTTGTAGACATCGCCAGCAAACTTAGAGGAATGTCTTTCGAAGGTGTAATCAACTATAATGTATAGTGTCCCTTCAAATACTCTAAATCTCAACATTTGTATTGGAGAGAGATATTTTTATATGAGTTTAGTGCATTCACTTTCCATACATGTTTTTATAAGTAGAAAATACATTGTAATTATGATAAAAGTTACAGTATATTGTACATAGTGACAATCTTATTTTGTTACTATGAGGTTGTATTGGTATACTGTTAAATTCGTATGTTTGTAACTGCTTGGTATGCACTCTATAAACTGCCGAAGGTGTATGAGCTCTCATGCCCAAAATTAATCATGAGATTCTTAACAAGGCTCGTTTAGTTTCTAGATCGTCAATTATTCAAAATTTTGTAACCGCTGATTGCCACCAAATCCAAGGAAGGTTTAGACACGGTATGTGTGACAAACATGACATGTGTCATAACCCCAAAGGGGGGGTGGGTAGTGCCACCAGTGCACCCTCGTGTGGTGCAGTGCAGGAATTGCTTAAGGTTCTTGCAGCCTCCATCGGCCCCTAGCTCCCACCCTTTCATTACTTTTACTGTACCTCCTTTCATATATTTCTTTCTTCCATCTTACTTTCCACCTTCTCCTAGCAATTGATTCATAGTGCAACTGTGAGGTTTTCCTCCTGTTACAACTTTCAAACCTTTTACTCGCATTTTCCGTTTCAGCGCTGAATGACCTCATAGGTCTCAGTGCTTGGCCTTTGACCTAAATACTATATTCAATTCAATTCGGCGTTTGTAATAACTTCCTAGGAGTGTCGAGTGTTAAAGGTCTTACTGAGAAGGATGGTAGTTTACAAAATAATGTTGGCACTTGTGGTAAATGTACTGGTAATCGTGAAATGCAAAAATGTGAGTCGAATTTGGTCACGTGTATCTATTGGGCGAGACAGGGAAGACGAGATATAGAACAGGTTGAACTACACTTGCTAAGTGATGTGTAAAATGAGAGAGTATTCGCAATTACAAGACATTTTTAATTTGTCACGCGGAAAATAAGAGTAAAAAAATGAGAAGCATTTGCTCTTGATATTCAGTGTTGTCGTGGTAACTAATAGTAGTGTTGACTGTTTTTATTACCTATGGGTCCATGAGATTGGTTGATGAAAATGGAACATGCGCGTATTTTTAGAAGACTAGGACTTTCAGGTCTTGTTTGTGGTGTGTTACGATCTTGAGAATTTCGATAAGTATGATGGAATATGCTGTGTGACTCCTCTAAAGTCTTCAGAAATAAGTGAATGTGGAAAATCAGTGTGCGGGTTCTGCAGACATTCGTAAAAGTGGAACCAGAGAGACTAGACTGCAACAGTATTAGGAACAACAGCGTTATGCGTCCCCAAAACATTGTTTTCTGGTGCACAAGACTGAGCTCTCTCTCTCTCTCTCTCTCTCTCTCTCTCTCTCTCTCTCTCTCTCTCTCTGAAAATAGAGGTCAAGAAGCCTAAAGTGAAAGCAGAGTTTACTCTGAATAAACCCACTTCCTAAGCAAAAAGGCAGAATTAAGAGTTCGGGAAAGAGAGTAACTTAACTCACAAATGAATGGCATGCGGGAACTAATCAACGCACCTCATTCTCGAATTCACAATCCCTAGAGTACTTAAGGGACAGGACGTCTAATGCATTCATTGCCAGAGGAGGTACAGCAACAGTATCAAGAGGTTATCCGCAGACGGGACAGAGGGAGGCTATTTCGCTCCAGTTGAAGTGATCCCGGTCAGAACAGAATGGCATTTTGCAACGGGAAACCGTTGAGTCAATTCCTCCATTGAAAAACAATAAACACCTTTCTGGATGAGAGGACAGTTTTTCACGGAAGGATGGAAAGTTCAGCAGAGATTGAGCTTCGAAGGGATGGATCTTTCAGATGGTGACCCCCGCGGGTTTTAACCCGGTATGTATATGCGCCTTTGCGGCGTGTTGAGTGCAAGCCCGGTGGGGATGATCGTCAAAACATTAAACAAAAGTCTGTAAATATCATACAGATAATGACCCCCAAAAGGTATTAGTCCTAGATAACGACCCACGAAAACCCATGTGGGTCACTGTTAGGAAAGATCCCAAGGGTCCAAATACCACGCAAGAACAGCGAGGAAAGAGCTGCAAGTACTTGTGAGAAAGAGTAAAAAGTTTGAGTGCTGGAAGATACTAGTAATACAAAGACCCATATCCCTGCTTAAAAGAGGGCGAACAGAGGGAAGTTACCTCTTCCTCCATGGTGACAGAGCAGCAGTATTCAGTTTCCTATACTTTCATATAGGTTACAGAGCTATTGTTCCGCCAAATTTTGAGTCTAATAGAATTTCTCCTTGTTTTCGTAAAAGGAAAATGCTATTCAACTTGTTCTTTTGGATGATTACCGAGGACTTGAAGATCGCTTTGAAGGCCTGTAGTTATTCTCTGGCTTTCAAGAACAGTCCCTTTATCTAATAAAACCTTGAAGTCCTCAAAGTCTCTCTCTCTCTCTCTCTCTCTCTCTCTCTCTCTCTCTCTCTCTCTCTCTCTCTCTCTCTCTCCTTTGAGCATCTATGCTCTCTGTAAAACAGACCTTTACTTAATTTGTTTCTAAATTAGAAGTTTAATGTGTCGGCGTCATTTTCTTTGATTTCCAGAGTCTTGTGAAAATAAAATTCGTAATTTTTTGTGTATAATAGTGTAGTATATCGTCTTTGAATTCTGACGGTGGGGTAAAATTGAACGTCTTGCAAATACAAGGACTATAGATAATGGAACCCTTCGCTAGTTCATCCTGGAATTTTGTCACTCCTTTTTTATTTGTCATTCTTATTTCATTCGTTTTGAGAGTGAAAAGAGACATAAACGTTTGCTGAGACTAATTTTGAACGCTTAGTCAAATTTATTTTATAGTTAGGTTTTTAAGATTTCTTTTGCAAAGCACAGCAAGACATTTTCTTTTTTTCATAAGGCTTAGCAGAGTGGATAATTGCGTTGTCGAGAGCTCCTTGTGATCTAAGGAACGCATGTATGTCCTTTTCGGGAAGTCTGCGAATTCATAAGACTGTGATATAAAAAGTTAAGTATATCTTAGTTTAACCAGACCACTGGGCTGATGAACAGCTCTCCTAGGGCTGGCCCGAAGGATTAGATATTTTTACGTGACTAGGAACCAATTGGTCACCTAGCAACGGGACTTACAGCGTATTGTGGGATCCGAACTACATTATATCGAGAAATTTATTTCTATCACCAGAAAGAAATTCCTCTGATTTCGCGTTGGCCGAGCCGAGAATCGAACTTAGGACCACCAGATCGGTAGCCGAGTGCGAAAACCACTCTTCTAACAAGGAACTGTGTGATATAAGTTATGTATGTATCGGAGAGTGAATGTCAAAGGGAAGTTAGGAAAACCCAGGCGAAGTGGTTCTTGAATTTTGAAGAAAAGTTGAATCATCGTCTTTTTATTTTATTTCTAAATGGTCGTCTTGTGCTTCATATTTCCTGGACCATTAATGCCAGCTTTGCAAGGTTAGACGACATGAATATCTGTTTAAAGTTTCTTCAACTTAGTATGTGGAACATTATACAAAATTTCGATTATAACAACATTCACATAGTATACAGTCACACACACACACACACACACACACAAAATCAGGTCACAAAGGGCCATTCAGTCAAAATTACTGCAGTTTGCAGAACAAGTTACATAAAGTGGTAAGCTCTTAAGAGTCTGAAGTCTTAGCACCTGTGCAGTCCTCTAAATACTGATAGGCAGTTTCAGTGAGAGTGGATAGAATTAAATTTAGCTCTATGGAATCGGATACGAGTCCCCTTGGGAGAATACGGGAATAGCTCGGGAATTTCTGTCTTATTGGGTGGTAATCCTTTATAATTGATGGTCAGTGCTTCATGAATGTATAGTACAGGCTTCGTGATTGTTGAAATAAGTGGCGGGTAGAGAGGTATAATTCTCTTTGTATATATATAGATAAATAATATGTATAATTTACGTATATATATATATATATATATATATATATATATATATAATATATATATATATATATATATATATATATATATATATTGTGTGCGCGTGCAGCTTAACTTTGTACTTGAATCTGACATTCAGAATGTCCTTACTATTATTCCAGACTACTCGCCAGACAAGCTGCCACTGGCCTGAAAAGGCGTTGCCAAAAGGAATGTGGTGGAATAAACTAAAAATAACTACAATGGAAACTCCGAGAACTATAAATAAGCTGTTCAGAAACATATCGGAAAATCGGGGTGAAGGAGAGAACTTGGACATTTTTAAGAGATACGGCCCTCTAAGATAAGAGTCAGTTCACTTTTTTTCGAGATAGGGCCATATGGTATATCTCATTAAACTGTAGAAGGCGTTAATGGAAGAAAATAGAATTAGCATACGTTACCTCCAAATGGGACAGAGCAATAGTCCTATTAATTACCTTGTTTGGCCTTTAATCTCAGAGACAGAGAGAGAGAGGAGAGAGAGAGAGAGAGAGAGAGAGAGAGAGAGAGACATACACACACCCCATTAGAGCCTTCATCCCGCCACAACTATTCACTTTGATAACACAGACCGGGAAGCGTCCTGTCCCAGAAGCTAATTAGTCGTCCATTTATAGAATTAGTCCGAATGCGACATTCAAGGGCAAGACCTCAATCGAGGCCAGATTCAGAACTCATCAAAGAGAGAGATTAGAAGTGTCTTGGTTTGATCGTATATTGTACATTATGGAAGCTCAATCACTTGCTTCTTGAACAGCAGGCGGGAGATGGCAGGCTGTAGTATTTGGAATATTTTATATTAATTTTTTTTTTTACTATTTTGTTAGATTTAGTGTTGACTTACCAAATTAGGGTGTGTATTTGGGTGTGGGGTAAGTAATAGATATTGTGGGCGTGAGACACTGTTTTATAATATTAGTGGATTTCTCCAAGCATGCTGCATTTTTAGAACTGAGGTCATTATAGTCGTATCTGCCGTTATCAATATTTTAGTCTTCTCTCCATCTATTTGGTAGTGCTAATGGGTATCTCGTATTTGACCCAAAAACTAGGTACTCGCTAGAGAATTTGCAATCAGAACGATGGAACGGAAACGTGATAGAATATTCGTGTTCCCCCTATTATTTTTCATCCAATTATCTTCTGGGAATTGGAAGGACAAACACGAAGATGATATCCACGGCAGCAACGTGGAGGGGAACAACATTTAGGCGCGATGGAAAACGACAAAATGAAACTGGGAAATGATAATGAAAACAAAAAGCAAGAGAAAGAGAACCAAACCCACAGCAGCAATGTAAACTTGATTACGTAAAGAGGAAGAGAGAGAGAGAGAGAGAGAGAGAGAGAGAAAGAAAAGCAAACAATGAGAGGAAAACCATGTTTGTGTTAAACGGGTTACCTCATCGCAATACCTGCGGAATAGCAAAGTGAACGCGGGGAGTTGCTGTCATTTAGCTGGTTAGGGTTGGATTTTCATTAGATTACTGTGTACCCTTTTTTTCGTTCTCATCTATTGCCAAGCGTGGAATCAACGGAGAAGAGTTCGCCCAACTGAACAAGTCACAGCGGTTGCAATTCAAACATTTTTTTTTTTTTTTGTTCGCGTAGTTCATCGTTGTATTTCTCAACACTTGCCTTCCGTTAACCAGACTGATTGGAATGCGGCTGATCAGACAAGACCAGTTCGTTTTGTAGTAAAAAGAAGACTCTTGGGAAAAAGCTTCGTTTTTTCACTACAGGATAAGAAATTCTCTCTCTCTCTCTCTCTCTCTCTCTCTCTCTCTCTCTCTCTTCTCTCCTCCTCTCTCTCATCCCATCTCTCTCTCTCTTGATTTTTGAGTAGCCACAAAGTAAGAGGTAGTCGTGTTATTGTGATAGTGTCTGACGAACGTGATTTTGTATTTAATTAGTTTCGATGAGGATCACAACTTGAGATATAAACACCAGAAGTCCTCCTCTGATTAAAGTACGACACGGCTGGCTCTTGCCAGCCTTAAATTATTTTTAGTATATATTACCTCATCCATGTAATTTTATCCGTGGTGAGAATTTTATGCGTTAATAAGAAGTCTATGACCTTGGTGTTAATGATTGTCACTATTTCAACTCCCGTAGATAATAACCTGATCAATTGAGGGTGGTTGTTAAACATGACGTGGAGAGAAGGGACCATATATTTCTCTTTTCCTTTATCAGTCTTAAGGTGAAACATTTT